>NC_142066.1:63724520-64027551 GCF_059756535.1 Pantherophis guttatus | reverse complement strand
GTGTTAAACAACTTCTAGAAATATTTTCTTTGCTTCCTTCATTGTTCTATCCTTTAAAAAACTGAATCTGGGAGATTCCTTCCCTCTACTCTTAAGTCTGCTGGTCATTCATCAAAGTAAGTCATTTTTGCCATTCTCTTTCAAAGTGTGCGTGTAACATCAGCATGATTAAGTTGTTAAAAGAGGCAAGACTGGAAGGTAGTGTAGCTTCAGCACCTAACGTTGGGATAGGAAAGAAAAAGATCAACAACTTTTTTCTTTATTGAAAACATGTTGGTTTGTGGGTGAGACAGGAGGTATAGAAAGAAAAGGTCCTGGGAAGCATGTCCTGGATCTACTGCCTTTGCATTCAGCGGGCTTTCCCAAAGCCTAGCAAGAGCAAAGAAGGTCTACACTCTCCTGACTACCATCTAATCAGGACAGAGACCTAGCCATATGCATGGGTTCATCTTTCTGAAAAATGTCACCACTGGATGGATGATTAAGTTTTCTTCCTTGTGTTTCAAAGCATCAGGGCTTCTCATAGTTAAGCAGCTGGGCTTTGCCTCTTTGGTTTTGGAATATGCCACTAGGGCCCTAATCTAGTCAGGCTTTTCCTCACTACTGGGCATTTTTTATGCTTCATTTTCCTTTTCTTTGGTGCTAGTATCAGAAATGCACCTGGTGAGTCAAAGCCACCAATGTCTCAATCTCCAGGTATTACATCTTTTGGTTTTAAGGGGCTAAAGAATAGTTGGTTCCAAACTCCAATAAGCCATATTCTCCCTTGAGCTCCTTTCTTGGTACTTTTTGCTGCTTGTTTGACTCCTTTTAGGAGCCAAACTTCTTCTAGCTTCTCCTACGACTGTTTGATACATTATTTTCTTTTCCTGTGTGGCTTTGGAAAGTTTTTTTCTGGTTGTCTGCCTCTTTTTAGGGCCAGGCTGGGCGCCAAGTCTCCCCGCCCCCCACCCCAACTTCTTACTTGGGATTCTGTCCCCTTAGTGACAGTCATTTAATGACTACAACCGGGAGTATCAAGATTATATTCATTGAACAAAACAGTCACATTACATCTCACTTAACTGCTTTGCTCATGTAAAACAATTGTGACCATAAATTAAGGACAACCTATACTGCCCTCACATGCTATTTCGATGCTTCTCATGGATAACTGTCTGGTCAATAAAGAAAACAGACTTTCTGGTTTGATTATCCAGGGCTCCTATGAAACCCCCGTCTAGAATTCAGACTTAACAATTTCAAACGATTTTCAGACATAAACTATGAGTTAGGCTCTTGTTAGAAAAAACTATGTCAGGCATGACACGTTAACATCACTTGGAGAACATATTCTAAAGACTCAAGTGATCCAAATGTGAAGGCATCATTTCCATTACTATTTAGTATGACAATCCCATATTCAATATTTTCAAGTCCCTATAATGTTAGGCAAGTTACATGTGGAACCCCATTTTTCTGATCCTCACTAAATATTAGTTTTCATTACTAATAACTATGTATGAGATCAAATAATAATTCCTTTAACGGTGGATACAATAGGAAGAAAATACACTAGTGGTGTACTTGGAGACCAATACACCAATATTGTATTAATATTGTATATTGTATATACAATATTGTATATTGTATATACAATATTGTATATTGTATATACAATATTGTATATTTTAATAAAAATCTTAAGATTTTTAAATTATGGTTAAGGTAGGACTGTTATTATATTTCTACCAGCTTTTAACTGGACTGTACATTTACATCTGCCTGTTTTTACTTCATCAAACAGAATCTAGAGCCTTAGAAATCATGATATTATTTCACATTTCTTATTCTGATGAGGCAGCACAAGCACATTACTTGGCGAGAATAACCATGTTAATTGCATCAGAAATGGTACCCTAAAGACCAATTACTGATAATTACAGATAATCTTATGAAGTGTTGTTTTCATTTTGTCTTTCTCGTTGCTTGTTAAGAAACAAAACAAACAAAATCCAAGAACTGAAATCCAATTCTGTTGCCATGAAAATTCTGAAAATTAAAAGATGTAAACAAAAGTTTTTATTCTGCTGGCTAAATTAGATATTGAAGACAAAAGTATTATATGTTATTACCTTCAGTATTACCTCATTTTTAACAGAAAAAGAACTGATATCATAAATATCTGATAAATACATTAGTTCAGTGGTTCTCAACCTTTTCTTCACTACTGAACCCTTTTAAATACCTTTTGTGGGCATGGACGATCAAACCATAACATTTCTTGAAGACTTTGTAGATCCTGCATCATGACATCCCCCCCCAGGGGTCCATGGACTATAGGTTAAGAACCACTGCATTAGTTAGTATATAAATATTTAAATTCTCTACTGACTATGACATTAACTTTAATTTTTAACCAAAAATAAAGAGAATAAAAATAAAAATAACAGAGTTGGAAGGGACCTAGGAAGTCTTCTAGTCCAGCGCCCTGCACATTCTGGACAAATGATTGTCCAATCTGTTCTTAAAAACCTTCAGTGATGAAGCACCTACAACTTCTGAGGGCCTTTCCACTGGTTAATTGTTCTCTCTGTCAGGAAGTTTTTCCTCAAGTTTAAGGTTGCTTCTGTCTTTGATTAGTTTCTTCTTCTGACTTCTGGTAAATAGGCTGACCCCCTCTTCAATGTTGGAGTACTGCTATTATGTTACCCCAATATATATATATATATATATATATGTGTGTGTGTGTGTGTGTGTGTGTGTGTGTGTGTGTGTGTGTGTATGTGTATATGTGTATATGTGTATATGTGTATATATGTATATATATATATATATATATATATATATATATATATATATATATATATATATTACTAAACTAGACATACCCAATTCCTGCAACCATTTTTAATGGTTTAGCCTCCATCCTCTTATCATCTATGTTGCTCTTCTCTGCACTCTTTCCAAGTTCTCAACATCTTTTTTATATTGTGGCGACCAAACTTTGATTCAATATCCCAACTGTGGTCTTACCAAGGCATTATAAAGTGGTACTAACACTTCACCTGATCTTATCCCTCTCCTAATGCAGTCTAGGACTGCACTGGCTTTTCTGTGGCTGCAGCACACTGGTGGCTCATATTTAAATATCTGTTCACTAGGATTCCAAGATACCCTCTCACATTTACTACTATTGAGCCAGGTTCCACCAATTCTACTTCTGCACATTTTATTTTTCTTGCCTAAGTATAAAACCTTACTTTTCTCATTTTCTCATTTTGCTAGATAAAGCCCAGTGAGATCCCTCTGGATCTTGAGCCTCTCTTCTGGGGTGTTGACTATTCCTGCCAGTTTGGTGTTGTCTGCAGATTTGTTGAGTTCCCCTTTATTTCCTCATCTAAATATTTCATGAAAATATTGAAGAGTACTGGGCCTAAGACAGAACCTTGGGATACCCCACTGCTTCCATGTACCGGTAGATGTAGTTCCATTAAGGGCTACATACTGAGTTTGTCAGCCAGTTACAAATCCATCTGGTGATTATTTATTTATTTATTTATTTATTTTGATTTATATGCCGCCCTTCTCCGGAGACTCAGGGTGGCTTACAATGCGTTAAGCAATAACGCATTGTAATTATGATGCCTATGCCACATTTTTCTAATTTAGTAAGAAGTAGGTTATCATCTATTTTGTCAAATGCTTTACTGAAATCTAAGTAAACTGGACTGGATGCATCATGTGCAGGCCACGCCCACCCCAGCTCCACAAAGGCAAAATATGACACGATAAATCCTGATATATCACGTGACACAATCAAGGTTGACACCCATGTGAAGAATGATTATAGCAATGTCATTCTTTTTTTCCTTTTATATTAACCCATATGCATTCAAGGAGGCTTTCATCGTCTAGTTTTATGGATTTCTGTAAAGGTGTAGTGATTTTTTACGTATAATGCAACTCCACCTGCTCTTTTGTTAGGTCTGTCTCTTTTGAACAGTTCATATTCTTTAGCAGTACATTCCAATCATGAGTTTTATCCTACTAAGTTTTTCCTATAAGCTTTCTATAAAATTATTTTTATAAGAATTCTCCTATAAGCTTCTTTCAATATATTTGTATCTGACTTACTATATTTTTCTTTTTAGAATAATTCCCTTTGCCATCATGTTTTTAAGAGAGACATCCACACAAAGCCACCCTTAACTTTTGCTATTTTCCTACAACCTAAGTAATTTGACAGGGATGACTTTCACACTACAGCTTCTGAACTGACTCATTGTTTTACATGTAAAAGGCATCAAAGATCTTTCAATCCCATCTCAAAGAGAAATAAATGAGGATAAGCAACTGTTGGGGGAAGGAGTAATCTCTTTTGAGTGCTGAGAATCTCAATTATACAAAACATCCTGAAGGTGATGGATGGGTGGATAGATGGTTGGATGACAGACTAACAGGCAAGCTAGCATTAGGAAAAGAAAAAGGGAAATGAGACATTATGAAGCAGCATTTTATCCTAATAGTTCTATAAAACCTTCTGCATACATGCCGTATTTTTCTAAATAAATGTTGAGAAATGTTTTGAAACAATTTTTTGCTATAAAAATTTGTAATATATCGCCTAATGGTATGCCATTTGTATTCTACTAAATAGATGTTTGATTATTTTTTGTCATATAATTAGTTCTTGTTAAAACTTGAAATAACCTCTATTTTTACTATATTTTGCATATCTGTTCATCAAGTTACAATTTATCATTAAAGCTTAAAATAAGCCATTTAACTTACAATTGCTAACAGTTTATAAAGAGATACATCTACTGATACATATTTTTCCTGCTCCAATCTGTTAACCTTCTTGGGGATTCTATTCCTCTTAGAAAAATACAGAGATAGATATCCTCAGACTAAGATATCCCATAACTATTTTGGACATAGTCCAAACTTTATTTGAAAGCTTCAGTGATGGAACGCCCTATAACTCCAGGAAGCAGGCTGTTCCACAGTGCAAGAGCTCTCATGGTCACAAAAACTGTCATTTTGAATCTGGATCTTCCTATGTTTTTGTTCTATGTCAAGAACTACAGATATAAAACTTTTTCTATGCCTCAACTCTTCAAATATTGGAATATTGCTATCCACATCTTTTATTCTTTAAGCTAAAAATGTCCCGTTTCCTTAACTATTCCCAGTTTAGCATCACCATCTTCATTGTTCTCCTCTGCACTCTTCAGTGCAGATCTTCAGTGTCCTTCCTGTATTGTGGCAATTAAATCTGAACATAATATTCCTGCTGCAGTCTGACAATGCAATGTGGTGCAGAACTGCCATTTCCTGTGATGTTAATCTTATTCATTTACTGATGTACTTAAGTATCCCACATCTAACATAAATGCATACAGTTTTCACAGTTCTATTCCTATCTTTTAAAATAATATATCACACCATATGAATACACTTTGGATATTCCTTGGTCTATTAATCTGAGTAAAAAAGAAAAAAAAGTAAAATAATATTCTTTAATTATAGAAAATAAATGGAGAAAACAGAGTTTGCTCCAGGAAGCAGATTTTTAAAAAAAGAAAATAGTCAACTTTGCATTCTTTTTAAAATCTCATACCCTATTTATACCAATTCAGATCATTAGTTTATCTAGCTCAATATTATCCACATAGCATTATATCCCTCAATAGGCTATGATTCTCTAAAGCAGTGATCCCCAACCTCTGTGGTCTGGAGGCGTGGCTTGGGGGGGGGAGATCTGGATTGTGTGAACAGCAGGCTGGTGCACTACAAGTTGAGCTGTGCATGTACACTGCCCACCGCTCACTGTAGCAAGTAGGCTACAGCCTGGTAGTGGGTGGAGACTCAGGGATCAGGGATCTCTGCTCTAAAGCTTTTCCCCCTACTGTCAGCCTTGGAAGCCATATTAGGTCGGAAGCTTCAATGCTGCCACCTCCTCATGTGTGGGAAAGTAGGAGGGGAGATTTAGGAGAGGGGAATTAGTAGACATAATAGCATTCTTCCTATCGGTCAAGGTCAGGGTGATCCAGCATCTGGCGGAGGAGTGGTCAGGGGCTGGGTCGAGGTGGAATGGACGTTGATTGGAGCATGTGATCGATTGAGGAGAAAGGTCGTGGTTTTGGGAGCTTTGAATTACTGAAGGAAAGCCCGAGTTTTTCAGTTTCATGATTTCCCAGATGTGCCAGTTACCTATTCGAGTAAAGAGAACTTTGGAAAATGCCTGCTTCCGCGTCTTTACTGGGAGTTGGGGGTTTTCTGGAATGCTGACACTATTAGGATTATTATTTTCTGGAATGCTGACATTATTAGGAGACACTAGGAATGTACTACATAAAAAGTTTTCCTTCCTCCTTCCTTCCCCTTGTCCCTTCCTCTCTCTCATCAAATCAATAACACACATATAGCTTATTCTTCTCATTCAACAAAAATTGCTTTAGTCACTTCCATTTACACAAAATAATGAAGAACATCAATGCATTGCATATATATTTCTAGTTAAGGCTAAAAGCTAATATTTGGGCGGATCTCTTCAGGATGCTATATTCTTCTAAGAAGTCTTTCTCCCCTAAGACTGGATTTTAAATAAACTTCATTCTCCACATAATGTCCCAAGGTTACAAGAATAGCTAAATAACTAGATCATTATTTTCATCATGGCACCACCTTCTTAATAATTTGGATTGATGGGTCCCTGCCTTGCCTTCCCTTTTAATCTTTATTGGATGCAGAATTAAAACTCCATCTGACTAACCTTTATTCAGATAATTCCTATATAGAAAAAGTAGCTTTTAGGAAGGCCATACTGTCTTGGACTATGCTTTAACTTTACAGTATTTCCTAGACCTGCAATAACTTTTAAGAGCACATTCAGTACTTTATGATGCTTATATTAATCTTGGGTTTGCCTTTGATCTAGTATCAAGACCCAAACTATGGGAGAACTCTTCTACATATAAATATAAAGCTTCCATAGATATATTGTTGTTGTTGTTGTTAGTCGCAAAGTTGCATCCGACCCATAGTAACCCCATGGACAATGTTCCTCCAGGCCTTCCTGTCCTCTACCATCCCCCGGAGTCCATTTAATCTCACACCGACTGCTTCAGTGACTCCATCCAGCCACTTCATTCTCTGTCGTCCCCTTCTTCTTTTGCCCTCAATCATTCCCAGCATTAGGCTCTTCTCCAGTGAATCTTTCCTTCTCATTAGGTGGCCAAAGTATTTGAGTTTCATCTTCAAGATCTGGCCTTCTAAAGAGCAGCTAGGTCTCCTCTATGACTGACCGGTTTGATCGCCTTGCAGTCCAAGGGACTCACAGGAGTCTTCTCCAGCCTTTGAACTGAGGTTGGAGGTCTCAATTCTTTGGTGCTCAGCCTTCCTTATGGTCCAATTTTCACAGCCATACATTGCAACTGGGAAAACCATAGCTTTGACAGTACGCACTTTTGTTGGCAAGGGTGATGTCTCTGCTTTTTAATATGCTGTTTAGGTTTACCATAGCTTTCCTCTCCAGGAGCAAGCGTCTTTTAATTTCGTGGCTGCAGTCCCCATCTGCATTGATCATGGAGCCCAGAAAAATAAAATCTGTCACTACCTCCATTTCTTCCCCATCTATTTGCCAAGAATTGAGAGGGCTGGACGCCATCTTAGTTTCCTAATGTTGAGTTTCAAGCCAACTTTTTGCACTCTCGTCCTTCACCAGCATCAAGAGGCTCTTTAGTTCCTCTTCACTTTCTGCCATTAGAGTGGTATTATCTACATATCTGAGTTTGTTGATATTTCTCCCAGCAATCTTAATTCCAACTTGTGATTCATCTAGCCCCGCCCTTCTCATGATGTGCTCTGCATATAAGTTAAATAGGCAGGGTGACAGTATACAGCCTTGCCAAACTCCTTTCTTAATTTTGAACCAATCAGTACTTCTGTGTCCAGTTCTCACTGTGGCTTCTTGACCCGCATATAGGTTTCTCAAGAGACAAATAAGATGGTGTGGTACTCCCATCTCTTTAAGAACTTGCCACTATTTGTTGTGATCCATACAATCAAAGGCTTTAGCAGAAGTAGATGTTTTTCTGGAATTCCCTAGCATTCTCAATGATCCAGTATATGTTGGCAATTTGATCTCTAGTTCCTCTGCCTCTTCAAAATCCTGCCTGTAGTTCTGCCGGTCCACATACTGCTGGAGCCTAGCTTGTAAGATTTTGAGCATAACTTTGCTAGCATGTGAAATGAATGCAATGGTGTGGTAGTTTGAACATTCTTTGGCATTGCCCTTCTTTGGAATTGGAATGTAAACTGACCTTTTCCAAACCTGTGGCCACTGTTGAGTTTTCCAAATTTGCTGGCAAATTGAGTGTAGCACTTTTATTGCATCATATTTTAGGATTTTGAATAGCTCAGCTGGAATACTGTCACCTCCACTAGCTTTGTTGTTGCTCAGTCTACCTAAGGCCCATTTGACTTCACATTCCAGGATGTCTGGCTCGAGGTCAATGAACACCCCATCGTGGTTATCAGGGACAATAAGCTCATTCTTGTATGGTTCTTCTGTGTAATTTTGCCACCTTAATTTCTTCTGCCTCTGTTAGGTCCCTGCCATTTTGATCCTTTATCATGCCCATTTTTGCATGAAAAGTTCCTTTTATATGTCAATTTTTCTTGAAGAGATCTCTGGTCTTCCCTATTCTATTGTTTTCTTCTATTTCTTTGCACTCCATAGATATACATCTACTTTAATAACCTACAAATTTTAAGTAAACTCTTGGTTGAAAGTGTAATGTAATGCACATGGACCCTGAAAAAGCTGAGTTTATTTTATGATATGGAAAAACTAAAGAGCTGAAACAGATTTTTACCATTAAACATTAGCATGTGTAATGCATTTGCCAGTGGTGTAACAGAAATTCCAGTTGGAAGAGAAGTCAGACAAAAGTGCATTTTGGCACTTTGTTAATTTGTTCATTAACTTGCTTCGAGAAAAATTGAGTAATCCAGCCATTCATCCTCCAAAATTGATCAGTAGATGTGTTTCACTCCTCTTCTATATTGATAATGCAGTACTTCACTGAGAAGCAAAATTTGGCTTGAGGCAGATGCTGAGTTTACCAAGTTCTGCCAATGGTATTAATAGATTATTCTAAAATTTAAGTTTACACTTAAATGTAAAGCATCCCGTGAGGCAATGAGGCAATTAAAAATAAGCTGAAAGAATAAGTTTGGTCTTTCAAATATTTAGGCATTGTTTTTACACACCACTGGCAAATGCAAAACAGATGCTAACAACATTTCATTTAATACTGAAAATCTGGTTCAGCTCTTAATTTTTCTACACTGTGTGCACAATTATTAGGCAAGTGAGTATTTTGACCATATCAGGTGATGTGTATTTGTGTAATGAGAGTGTGTAGGCTAAGGAGATCAACACCCTATATCAAGGTGTGCATAATTATTGTTTTGCTACACAATTAGTTGTCAAGGACTACCTGTAAACTAAATGATATTCTTATTCACAAAAATGAAACTTTTATACATTCTGAAAACAATGTGCCCATAAAATTCACAGTTCAACAACTGTGGAATGAGACAGAAACCCCATAAATAACTAGGGATTGAATAAAACTCTGACATTGTTTATTCTAAATGATTTGTTAATAATTATTTGCCTTACTCATTAAATAGATAAATTATATTTTGCTAGGCAATATGGTTTGCAGCATGCTATAGCAAGGTATTTTCAGTAGTTTCAAAATGATAAATGTAAGATAATATTATTCCAACCGCATAGATTCTTACTTTAAGAATATTTCCACTTTAGGAATATTTCTAGTTCATATATTTTTCTATTTAAAACTTACTATGCACACTTACCAATGCAGGCATGGACTCGGACTGAAAGTTGGGTTCTCAGAATTATGCTGTGTTTTTTGCCCCTGCTGGGGAGAAGAAATAAATAAATGTGATAAGCATAGTAGAGAGTAATTACAGAAAAAAAATAATTTATCTAGTCTTATGATATCTAATGAATTTAAAGACAATCAGATACTATTTCTTCAATTAAAAATCATACATGTATATATGCATTATGGTATCTGCAGCTGAATTTTGAATTTAGACTTTTAATTCTACTAAAAGTTTTAAGCATTTTTTTTATCACAGATTTGGTCTGGACTGATTTGTACTGTGAATTAACCCTGAAGAAAAGAAGTGTTATTTTATTACCAAATCCCATATTGAACCAAAATTGGAAATATTCAGGTGTACATACATATTCATATATAACTGAACCCATACTTACATATCTGGATTTCAAATAATGAGTACAAAGAAAATAAATTTCCGAATAACAGGCCCAACTGTCTGAACTTCTGCCTATGGTTTTGTTTGTGTATTCATACTTATATTTGTATTTCACTTGTTCAGGCCTCACCCAGAAGTTTAATTAGGGTTAGGGTTATAGTCTTCCTTTCTTTACTCCATTACGGATGCTTCAAATTTTCTTCAGAAAATGTAGGCATCGTAACATCTCAAAAAATAGCTGAGCCAGTTCAAAGTTTCTTACAAACCTGCAACTGATCCTTACTGCCAAGCAGATCAAACAAAAATTTAAGTTTACTAGTTAGGTTCAGAGGTCTTTTGCTTGCAGTTTCCACTCACTATAGACATCCTGTTTTTCGCCAATGCCTTTTGATCATTGAATGTCTGTTATGCCCTTTAACACTTTCAACTGACCTATCTCCTCCTCAAGGAAAAAAAACCATACTCCAATTGCCTTTTGAAAAAGCATCTTTGAGACAACCATGTTCTGGACGATTGAGAATCTCCATAGATACCTCCTCCTACAGTTTCAGCTGGACAATAGGAAAAGTTTGATATATTTTGGGTTCTAAGTGTAGGAAGGTCAAATTAAAATACTTGTGTCATTGAGAAGCATATCACTGATATAGCATATACCCTGGGCAGCAGCAAATTTATGCATCCTGTCCTCTTTACCAATTGCATTTGTTGTAGCCCCCATACCTAAGCTTGGGTTTGTTATTTGCCTAAGTTATTTACTGACTCTTTGGACTCTGAAAGGAAAAGCCAAGATCTGGGACTTCAATTTTCTGCGGGAGTTGACTTTTTGAACAAACCTTGTCCCTCCTCTCCAACCTGCATCCTCAAAATGGATTTCTGAAGAGGAAGGGAAGGTAACTGGACATCCTTCTCTGTCTTCCTGATTCTCTCAGCGTTCCAGGAACCGTCTGTCCAAAGCTGGGTAAAGCACAACACACACACGGAATTGGCTAATACAACCCAGGGTTTAATCTCGGTTAACACGACGGTTTTACAGAAAACGCTGGCGCTGTGACTTCAGCTCAAAGACAGAGTTAGCTGGCTCCTCAATTGCTGTGGTTTTATAGGCGTTGTAAATGAGTTTACAGCTGTAGCATCTTTGAATATACCGCCAGCTCCTGCCCCTCCCATTTGAAGGCTGAGAATGCCGGTGAATGATGTCATCAGCTGTCGTCGCCGCTTTTGCTTCAGAGTGCCTGGATTCCTCCCCCACTTGGTTTCCTCTTTCCTATACCGTCTGTCACCTATCACCATCAATGTGTTTCCTAGACGCGCACCCCCCTCCATTGTGCTTTGTTGCTGAATCCGGATGTATTCTTGAACATCCCTTCCCTGCATGGGTAAGGTTCTTGCCATTAGGTTTATCACGTGTGTGTTGAGGAGATTTGCTACTCGACAGATTCTACAGTCCATAGTGTTGAAAGATTTTACCTAATATTTAACCAAAATAATATTTTGTGCAACTTTTGCAATTTTATTGTTGCAAAATTGTTTATTATTATAAAATTATTAGACAATATTATTATTGTCTAATAAAACAGACTTACACCCAGTCTTCCATATTATTCTCTTTCTTTTTTCCCTTTCTTATGCTAAAATCTGTAGCTACAAAATTAAGTATCATATGTTCTTTTAAAACTAAAGATAACTGTTAAAATTGAATTAATATTTGAATATCAATGACAGAAATAAGCACGGTATCAATAATATACTTTTCACTTTAAGTATTTAAGTATAATTATACACTATTTAATTTTATTTACAGTATAATGAAGACAATATCAAAGCAAAATGATGTTGCCTCAATTAAATTTTTAGGAACCAAGAACTGAATAGTACACAGTCATCAAGAGCCATGGTGGAGCAATGGTTAGAATGCAGTACTGCAGGCTGCTAGAAGTTTGGCCATTTGAATCTCACAGGCTTAAGGTTGACTCAGCCTTCCATCCTTCTGAGGTTGGTAAAATGAGGACCCAGATTGATGGGGGAAGTATGCTGATTCTGTAAACCGCTTAGAGAGGGCTGTAAAAAGCACTGTGAAGTGGTATATAAGTCTAAGTGCTATTGCTATTGCTATCATGCTTTTGTTGTACATATTTTAATTGATGTTTGAACTACGTAGAATGGACATTGACTTACCTGAATGTCCTTTTTCGGAACGCTGCGTATACACTCCAGCATTGGGAAAATCCTCTTCTCTGACAGCAACTGAGAGAACTTTTTTCTACTTATCTTCCCACTCTGTGCTCTCTCCACGCCCCCTTTTGCACCCGAATCCCCAGTCTTGAACGAAGACACCACAGGTGAACTACAACAAATTTTATTAACACAAAACCACCACAAGCAAACAACCAAAGAAAGGGAGGGAAATGGAGTGTATACGCAGCGTTCCGAAAAAGGACATTCAGGTAAGTCAATGTCCATTTTCCAGAACGCTGCTACTACACTCCAGCATTGGGACATACCCAAGCCTAACTTTCAGGGCCGGGCAAAACACTATCCAACTCAGAAGACCCAGACACCACTGCTTGCAAAACTCGTCGCCTAAAAGACGCCTCAGCCGAAGCATAGGCATCGATCCGGTAATGTCTTATGAAAGGCGACAAAGAAGTCCAAGTAGCCGCCCTACAGATGTCCAACACAGAAGCCTGGGTAGCCCAGGCTGCTGAAGTAGCCGCACTCCGCGTAGAATGAGGCAAAATGTTCCCAGGAACAGGACGACGCTGATTCTCATAAGCAGCAGCAATTCAGGCCTTAATCCAACGACCAATCGTGGTCGACGACACTTTCTGTCCCATGGATGCAGGATGGAACGAAACAAACAGGGCTTCCGTCTTCCGAAACTCGGCCGTCCTACGTATGTAACGTCTCAACGCCCTGCGCACATCCAGAGTGTGCCAAAGAACCTCTCGATGATGTCTCGGCGACGGGCAGAAATCCGGAAGCACTAATTCCTGCGCCCGGTGAAACCACGAATTAACTTTGGGCAAAAACGCAGGATCCATCCTCAGGACCACAGTATTAGCATGAAAAATGCACAAGTCCTTCCTGACAGATAAGGCAGTGAGCTCAGAAATGCGTCTAGCCGATGTGATCGCCAGGAGAAAAGCAACTTTGAACGACAGAAACTTAAGTGAAGTGGAACCCAGCGGCTCAAACGGAGACAAAGTGAGAGCCTGCAAAACTAAAGACAAATCCCAAGAGGGATAACGATGAACCGTAGGCGGTCTCAGGTTCGTAGCTCCATGAAGGAACCCCTTCACCCACGGGTGATGAGCCAAGGAAGTATACGGTGGACAGGATAACACAGTGGCCAGGGCCCCACCTGACGCCTGAGAGTGGCGGGAGACAAACCCCGTTCCAAACCCGCCTGTAGAAAAATGAGGACATCCTGAACCGTTGCAGACGTAGGATCCACATGAGCAGTCGCACACCAACGGCAAAAGGCTCTCCACGAGGCTTCGTAGATCCTCGTCGTGGACGGTCGACGGGCCGACTGAATCGTACCAATCACCGTATCCGGCAGACGGCCTTTCTTCAAGAGGACGCGCTCAAATGCCAGACGGCCAACTGCAGCCGCTGGGGCTCGGGATGACGAATGGCCCCCTGACACAGCACGATCCGATGTGGAGGAATCACCCACGGGTCTGTCACCGAAAACTCCACAAGATCCGCGAACCACGGCCTGCGGGGCCAATGTGGAGCTACCAGTAACATCTCCGCCCTCTCCGCTATCATCTTGCGAACCACCTGCTGAATCAGTGTGACGGGCGGGAAGGCATACAGTAGACCAGCTGGCCAACGACACCGCAGAGCGTTTGTGTCTTCTGCCGCTGGAGTCGGATACCGAGTGATGAACCGGGAAAGCTGGGTGTTGGTCGGACTGGCGAACAAGTCTACCAGAGGCCGTCCGAAGCGAAGACAAATCTCCTGAAATAGACTGGGAAGCAGCTGCCATTCGGCCTGGTCTATCACTTCCCTGCTGAGCCAATCCGCTCGTGTGTTGGCTTTCCCGGAAATGTGGTCTGCGAGGATGGACTCCAGATTCCTCTCCGCCCAGTTGAACAGACGTGTCGACTCGAGCATCAACGTCTGAGACTTCGTCCCTCCTTCCCGGTTTATGTGCGCTTTGGCAGATGTATTGTCCGTGAGAATCAGGACATGACGACCCCAAACCAGCGTCCGGAAATGTAGAAGGGCGAGGCGAATGGCTCGAAGTTCCAATAGGTTGATGCTCTGTGCACGTTCCTCTGGAGACCATTGTCCTTGGCCCACCTGGGCCCCCAGGTGAGCTCCCCAGCCATGGAGACTGGCATCAGTGGTGATCACGACCCGGTCTAGTTCCAGGAAACTGCAACCTTGCAGGATGGCCGATGACTTCCACCAACTCAGTGACAGTCTGACTCGCGGAGGCACTAACACCGTCCTTGTGGAGTTGGAACTGCCTGTTCTCTGGAACGGAAGAAGAAGCCATTGCAGTGGACGAGAATGTCTGCGTGCCCACGGAACAATGCGGAAGCACGAGACCATCTTCCCCAACAAACGTGACAGCGTCAATAGAGGAGCCTTCCTCCGGGTCAGTACTTGGCCCACAAGCGATTTGATGTTTTTCGCCCGTTCTGAAGACAGGAAAACCTGACCCTTCTCGGAGTCTATCAGGGTCCCGAGGTGTAGAATTGCGGTCGTGGGGACGAGCTGGCTCTTGTCCAAGTTGATGGAGAATCCGTGCTCTCGGAAGGCCGAAAGCACCCTGACCCTGTCTTGCGCCGCTTGTGCCCTGGACGAGGCCAGGATTAGAATGTCGTCCAGGTAACATAACACCCTCACCGGAACGGTACTGAGAGACGCGGCCACAACCGCCACCAGCTTGGTGAAAGTCCTGGGAGCCGAGGAAAGACCGAACGGCATCGCACAGTACTGGTAATGCCTGCCCGCATACTCGAATCGCAGAAACTGTCGATGCGAAGGAAGCACTGGAACATGCAGGTAAGCCTCTCGCAAATCCACCGACTGCATCAGGTCCCCTCGGCGAATAGAAGCCAGAATGGACCGAAGAGAATGCATCTTCGTACCGCCCGGTTCAACTCCTTGAGGTTGAGAATGCCTCTGACCCCTCCCGAACTTTTGGGAACCAAAAACAGTATCGAATAGAAGCCGGTCCCCTGCTGGTCCAACGGAACTGGTTCTATCGCGCGGATCTCCAGCAGGTGTGCTATCTCTTTCACCATCAGGCTGCGAGAGTCTGTGGACAGCGGAACTGGGCACCGGATGAACCGTCGTGGGGGGCGATTCGTGAATTCGATTGCGAGGCCCTCCGAAATCGTGCGACAAACCCACTCGTCCGGAGTGGACCGGGCCCATCGATGACGAAATGACCGGAGACGTCCTCCCACTGGCCCCGGAGTCGGTGAGTCATTTGCCCCGTCTGAAGGGCCTAGAAGTGGACCCACGATAGGGGCGCTTGGAGGAGGACTGTGACCTGCCACGCTCTCTGAAACGCTGTCTGTCAGAGAAGCGTTCTGGAGTCTGGAACGACTGCCGGTAAGTCGAGGGGCCTCCCTGCCCCGAGTAGGAGCGAAATGGCTGACGTTGCGTGTAAGGGGTGTAACGCCTGTCTTGTCTGCGAAAGGACGAGGGCATAATTTTGCGTTTGTCTTTGTCCTCCACAAGAATCGGCTCCAATGCCGTGCCAAACAGGTTTGGGGCTTTATACGGGGCCGCCGCCAACTTCCATTTGGTTTTCACGTCAGCCTTCCACGGCCGTAGCCAGAAAAGGCGTCGCGATGTGACAGAAATCGCTAACGCCCGCGATGCAAACTTGACAGAGTTCAACGAAGCATCCGCCGAATACTCTGTGGCTGCAATAATCTTGTTAATATCGTGGCGTAAGCGGGTATCCTCTGGAGGGAGCCGTTCCTGAAGTTGGCGCAACCAGATCAAAGAGGCCCTATTGAAGAATGAAGTAGCCGTGGCAGTTCTAACAGTCCAGGCCACGGCTTGATGAGACCTACGAAAGGCCAATTCAGTGCGCCTGTCCTCCGACTTGAGCCCCTCCAGCGGATCAGATGAGACCATCGAATGCGAAGTGAGAGACGCCACCGGTGCATCCACTGTGGGCACATCCAACATGGCTTCCAGTTCGGGCGCCGCACAGAACAGTTTCTTATCCAAATTGCTTGGAGCAGTGGACGACCCTGGTTGGACCCAAGGCGCTTGCAGAACATCCGCGAACAGTTGAGGGCACGGAATAAAGTCCTTCTCCTGCTTGACTTGCTTAAACAGGGCATCATGAGGACCGGTCTCAGACGGGATTGTCGGTGGTTGTGCTCCCACCGAACCCAAATTAGTAGTCAAGCGAGCCTTGTGAAGGAGGGACTTAAATAGTGAGGGACGAAACAAGCCCGTGAAGGCTGGAGTGTCAGGTACCAGACCTTCATCCTCAGAGAATTCGAGGTCGTCGGGGCCTTCCTCGTCATGGCACGAGTCCTCAGACGAAACAGACTCACGAGGCGAGGGGGATCGAGCCCTGCGAGAGCTTGAAGAGGCCAACGTGCTTGAAGTCCCCGCCGCCGATGTCCGGGCCGCTGTCTGCGCTCCGGCCGCCATAATAGAAGCCAACGCTGTTGATAACATAGTCTGGAAGTCGAACTGAGACGGAGGCGGAGGATTGTCCACCTCACGGAGTCCCGCTGCTGTAGGCGTGAAAGTGGCCGAAGGTTGGCGCCGAGGGGGCGGAAAGGCCTCCAACCCCGCTGAGGAAACATCAGGCATCGACTGGGACACGCCCTTCTGCCAAGCCAAGGAACCGGATTGGACCGCTCTCCGCTCCGAAAGGCCAGGAACAGGAACAGACTGTTGGGCGGATCCCGCATCATCATGGACTAAAGAAGCTGAAGCCTGCTTGGCCTTCTCGCATCGTTTCTCCAAAGCCTTATGACGCCTGAGAGCATCCTTTTCAGCGGCAGAGGAGGTCTTAGAGTGGCGGGACTTGTGACTGCCAGACGCAGAGCGTTTGCCTGATTGTTTCTTGCGGGACTTAGATCTGACAGGACTGGCCTCCTGATCACTGTCTGAGGAGAACGAGCAGTCTGCCATGGTGAGAATGCCCCAAGCGGAATAGAATTATTAAACAGTTGATTGACAGATGAAGTCGTAATAATAAATAATGATTGATTGATTGACAGAAATCAGTTTGCTTGATTAATTGATTAATTGATTGGATGAATGCTTGGGTGATTAATTAATTGGTTGAATGAATGAATGACTGGCTGCTTTGATTGCATAATTAATAGATATCCGCTTGAGAATAATTAATTGAATGATTGCTTAATTGATTAAAGACAGATGAATTAATATTCTGGCTACTGCCCTGGGCAATGCAGTATGCCCCAACAAGCAGAGCTGGCACTTCTGCCACGCTAAGCACAAGGGCACCCCTGTCTCTGCCCAGGTAGAGGGAAAGCCATGCACTAGAGGCTGCAAACAAAGGGGTGAGCGATAAACTGGTAATGCTCCCCCCCTTTTTTTTCTCCTCCGAGTCAATGCCCAGCACGGGACAGAGACTCAGCCAGCCAGACCTCGGAGTAAGGCTGCGGCCCTCTAATTAGGGTCCGCGCTGCCACGAGGAGATTTCAAAATGGCGGCCGCAAGTTGGTGGCGTAGTTGTAAATTGACGGCCCGCCCGAGCTGTGAAGGATGGCGGAGCGCTTTCCCCTTGGTGCCGCTCACACGCGGACGCCAATCAGGGCTGGAAACCGGGCAGCTTAGGTAGGACGGGAGGGTAGCGAGCCCCGACAGCCACGCCACACACCCCCCAGCGATCACTTACGGCTGAATCCTCGAGGCTGTAGAGAAACGCCGCCAGTCACAGCGCCGCCCGCAGAAGCCTGACGGGACGGCCGCTAGAGAATCACGCCACTAACACAGCGAGCCGGTAGCCGCACTTGAAATACTTCCGTTCCGGCTCACTGGTCCACACGGGAGTCAGGGATCGATCCGCTCAGCCCCGATCTCCCCAGCAATGGAAATACTTTACCGGATCCGCCCCGCAGGGACAGAAGCCGGTAGCAGCAGGCGCAGATGCGCGAAAGCCGGCACGACCCAGTTCCCTGGGCACGAAACCGGCGAGCAGCTGATTGACTCCAGGAATCAAAGAAAACTAACTCAACCGAAAAAGGAGAAGTAAAAATAAAAAAAGGGGGCTAATCAAAAATAACCAAAAGGCCTAACGCAACACTCAGAGCACAGAGAAAATCCTCCCAGTGTGTCAGCAACTGAGAGAAAGACTGGGGATTCGGGTGCAAAAGGGGGCGTGGAGAGAGCACAGAGTGGGAAGATAAGTAGAAAAAAGTTCTCTCAGTTGCTGTCAGAGAAGAGGATTTTCCCAATGCTGGAGTGTAGTAGCAGCGTTCTGGAAAATAAGAATCAGCATCTGCCTCATAATAATACCGAGAGATAGATATCCTTTCCTGTTTTCTACCAGTTTCTGGCTAAAAACCAGCACCTCCCCAACCCAACGAATTCTTTATGCTCATAGTATGCTTTGTCTCATCAAAGCATACTACCAAACAACAAAAACATCCTTAATAAGGCCAGATTGATTTGTATAATTCTGAGTTGTGATTTATCCAATTTATATTTTAACAAAGTTAACATAAAATAATTAAACAAATTTATCAAATCACTACCTATGTTAATATGTATTTGTTCTTTATATTGTTTTAAACATATGTAACTGATAACATAATTTATCATGTTAAATTTCCCTGATGATAAATGCAATCTATGAAATATTTTCATAGATGTTTCTCTAATTTGGGTTGAATTCAAAATCAGTGGTACTCTATGTCAGTTGGATAACTATAAAATCAGAGGTAAAGAATATCTGATTCCCATATGTTTCTATATATTTCAACTCATTCAAAAAGTTTGCCTTCTGTTCTAATAGAATGTTTGAGATTCTATCTCCCTGTTAGATGGTGAATTTTACCTAATTTTGCTGGTACAGGTTCTTCTTGATTTATGATCGCAATTGGGAACAGAATTTCTGCTGCAAATCAATGCAGTATAAAAACCATTTCCTGGGGAAACAATCAAGCCAGCCATTAGATTGGGTCCATATCACCCAGGGTCCCCAAGGTCTGTGGCAGAACCATCTTTTTAAAGACTTGTTAAAGAGTCAAAGTGGAGCACAATCTTATCTCTACAGAGGTGATAAACGGAGCCGCTACTGAGAAGGCCCTTCTTGCTGCCAATAAATGGACCTCCTTAGGAGGGGATCGGCAATATTCCTTGCTGCCACCGCTCCACTATGTTGGACAATATGATTGGGAAAGACTGTCCTTCAAATAATCTGGTTCCAAGCCATGTAGGACTTGGATGGAAACAACAAGCACCTTGCCATCAGAAGCAAATCAGCAGCTAATGCAACTCCTGAGAGAAAAGGTAACACATGTGCAAATTTAGGCTTGCACAAAACCATGCAGGCCACTGTATTTTGAACCAACTGATGCTTCTGGATACTTTCCAAAGGCAGCCCTTTGTAGAGCGTGTTGCAATATTCAAGGCAGGAGGTGACTAGGTCATGGGTAATTGTGAGCAGGGATTGCTGGACTAGGACTAGGGTGTAACTGACACACAACCTGGCACACACCCACAACCTGGGTGTAACTGACACACAACCAAGGCCCACCTGGCTAGGACTGCCATCTGCACTTCGAGTAGAAGTTATGAATACATATCAGGTCTGGCTGGATAGGGCAATTCTATCCAAGACTAAAATGGCAGTTCTTCTTGGACCAATGAACTCCAAACCCGAAGCCTTTCAGGGTTCATTTTCAGCCCATTGCTCTCTATTCAGCCCTGAACAGCTTGTGGACATTGCAAGAGGGAGGTCACAACATCACTTAACTCATGATGGCTGACACATACGGCATACCTGAGTGTCATCAGCATATTGATAATATCACAGCTCATGGTGGTGGATGAACTCACCCAGCAACTTCTTGTAGATGATAAACAGAGATGGACATAGTATTGAGCCCTGTGGAACCTCGCAAAGCAGGAGATGAAAGCTGAACCTCTTGTTTCCTATCAAAACCAACTGAATGCGACAACCGAAGAAATAACTGAACCAAGAACAACCCACAGGCACGTATTCCCAACCCCAAAGCCGCTCCAGAAGAATACCATGGTTGATGAAATCAAGTGCAAATGAGATGTCAAGTAGAGACAGGATGGAGGCATTGTTCCATCTCACCCCCACTCGAGTTCATAAAAAAGTGTGACCAATGCCATTTCTGTCCCATATCTAGACATGCATCCTGATTGGATAATCCATTTTATCCTGGAACCTTTGGAGCTGCAATGCAATCACTTCTCAAAATCTTCCCCAGAAAGGGAAGTTGGAGATAGGATAAGCATTATCCAATAGAGTGGCGTATAGACATAGTCTGTTACGAAGGTTAGGCCATCACCCCCTCCCACAGGGAAGAATTAATCACCTTCAGAACCAACTTGCATTTCGCCTCCCAGGAAGCTTTTACAAGTGAAGAGGAACATGGATTGAAAATATCTATTACACAGCTGCTTGTACTCATACTTCATAGGTCCATTTCCTCAAGAGCCACAAGGTACAAGATAACTGGGCAAGAACTTGAGTTGAGCAGATTGGTTTTGCAACTCCACTAATCTCTAATACATCATATAAAAATACCTGCCACTAAAAACTTCTTTGTTTCAGCTTAATGCTTTCAAGAAATATTAGCCTTCGACACTTCCGGTTGGCCCCACAGGGACACAGACGGGGAAATAGCGAGCTCCGTAGAGCTTTGCCAAAACCCCGTCTGCTAAGCTGCAGCTGACAGGTCCGTGGACCTCCCCTGTATTGCAGGGACAAGGGGACAAGAAGGGACCCCTTGGGCGGCCGAGAGGAACGGGGCTGGAGGCTTTCCCTTCACACTGGTGGCAGTGGAACAACAGCCATGGCGGCTGTCCCGAAACTGCGGCAACCAGGAACAAAGATCGTGCTGGAGGAGAGGAGGAGAAGCGGAGAAGAATAGAGAGCGAGTATCTCGAAGCCGGGTGAGTGACACCAACCCAGGCAAAACAACACATATATTTGGATTTTTTTTAAAAAGACCCCAAACTTCAAATAGCGGCTACAGAGCCATGGGGCTTGAAGATTGAAAAGTGGGGGGGGGGAATGGAAATGAAGACCTGAAATAGACTTTGCTTTATTAAATTTGGCTTGGAAGAATTGGCTTTTAACAACTCAGTAAATTGACTTTGCTTTTATTTGGAACGGATTGGAGAAATGTCTCTTTGGGAGTTTACACCTTTGAAAGTTAACGAAGCTAATGAAGACAGACAGACGGATGGCTACAAAATTACCATGGAGTCTGCAGTGACTAAGCAGGAAAGTGGATTGAAGATATTTTTCTTTCTGTTTGAAAAAGAAACATTCTAAATGGCTTTTTACTTTGGATTACTTTGAAATTAACATTAGATCTATGGACTTTGGAGATTTCTATTCTGTCCCAGATAATTTTAAGAAAGAAGGAATATTTTGGATATTTGACAATGGAAATTAACAAGCTTAGCAAAAAAAATTAGGTGTGGCGCAGGAAAAAAAAGACAGGAAGTTGATGCATCACACATGGAACAGACATTATAAAAGCATTAAAGGAACATACAGAATTTTTTAATTTGAACAAATGAACTTTGAAATGGAACATTTATGGACAGATAGAAAAAGGAATAAAAGGAGGAAATAAAGTAATAAATTTTAAATGTAACTAAACTGAAATGTAAAGATTAAAAGCCTAAAGGTATATATGATTTTTGGATAAAAACAGAAAGGCTTCTGGAGTAATAAAAATAGAAAATAAGAGATGGCAATTAAAATAGAGGATGATAAACAGGTGGTTAAAAACAATAAAGAAGAGTATATATTACTGTGAGACAACTTTAAGTAAAATTTACTGCTTGATGTAATATGTTTTAATTTTAATTTGCAAACAAATGTTATATTGATGATTATGCTGGATTAAGGTCTTATTGAACAAACTATCAGACACACAGATATTAGCGATAAATTGTGATTTAATTTAATATATGCTGGAAATGATGATTATTATGAAATATATTGAGAATTAATTTGAAAGATTGCGCTGGAAATTGACATAAAATAGATAATTATATGTTAAGGGGAAATTAAAATAAGAGGGATGGATACCAACTAGATAAGAGTTTGAGACTCAGAGGAAATATGTTGGAAACTAGTTAAAATGCTGGAAATCAGCCAAACAATTATAGGAGAGTTGGAGGAGACTATGCTGGAAATCAGCCAATTAAGAGTGGGAGTCCTGGAGGAGACTATGCTGGAAATCAGCCAAACATAATATGCTGGAAATCAGCCAATAAAATGCTGGAAATCAGCCAAACAAACAGGAGGAGAGTTGGAGGAGAATATGCTGGAAATCAGTCAAACAATGGAGGGAGTATAGGAGGAGACTATGCTGGAAATCAGCCAAACATAATATACTGGAAATCAGCCAATAACGGTGGTAGGCTTGGAGGAGACTATATTGAAATTAGCCAAAAATAGTTGGTGTTCTGGAGAAGAATATGCTGGGAATCAGCCAAACAGAATACGTTGGATAATAGCCAAATAATAGAGGGAGGTATGGAAGAAAATATGATGGAAATTAGACTAAATAAAACATGTTTTTGTGATAAATCTGTGCAACATGAAAAGTGTAATAGATGATAACTGGTATAAAATAAAAGATAAATTGATAAAGTTTAAGATATTAAGAATCGAGGAAAGGGTCAAGAGATTAAGAATTAGATAGAACTTTGTCTTATAAAGTGTAATAAAAATGGAGTGGTATGGAATTTGAAATTAAGATTTGGGGTGCTAAAATTGTAAGGTAAATAATTAGAATAAGAGGTCAGAATATTGTTAAAAAAATTTTTTTGATGCTGATGGTAAAAGATATAAGGTGAAGAAGAACAAGATATAATTAAGATTGATATATAGATATAAAAATGAGTGAAAGTTAATTTGAAATTAAAATTGTATTGATATAAAGAATTTGTATAGATGAAGATGTTAGAATTTATGTTAAAACTTGTTCTTTTATGTTTTGAATTTTTATTTGTAAAAGATGTAATGGGAAATTGTTAATGGAGCTTGTTAAAGAAATGTAAGCATGGTAACCATCTTTGACCGGATCGAGACTCTGCTCTTGAAAGTTATATTTTATGTTTAAGTTTGAAAAAAAAATAAAAAAATATTTACAAAAAAAAAAGAGAAAAGAAATATTAGCCTTCCAGCCTCAAAACAGATTTATACAGGTAACCCTTGACCATAATGGGACCTGCCCATTATAGCTGTGAGAGTCATGAAGTGGGTCATCCTATGATTGACCCAATTTTATGACCGTTTTTTGCAGTGATCATTAAGCAAATCACTTAGTTTGCAAATCACTTGGTAGTTATATGAGTGTGGTTGTAAAGCAAAGTCGTTAAATAAACCCATTGTTTGCTATGGGGCATTTTGCTGAAAATTGGAATAATGTGCATATGATTCTATACCAAAAGAGTTTGATCATCTGATTTTTTTGCAAAATGTATGAATTACATCACATTGAAATATCATCAGTTTTGTGCAATTCACTGTAAAATTACAATAAAACTGTTCTTAAAGCTTGTATTAAAGCATGTGATGTTATAAAAGCATTCTACCAACTCTAATTATAGATGGATAAACATAATTATTTCCTTACCCAAATTCCCCCTGGAAACCTTCCAACTCATCCTTTTGCTCAGCTAGAGTAGATTCTAAATCCAAGTAGGTACCATTGTGAGACAACTGCAGTGCACAATCATCAAGCTGAAAAAGAATTTAACAATTTAGAAATCATTGTTGTAATAACACTTCCATTCAGCAAACCAACTTACATTAAACACTACAGCTAGGAAAAATGAAATGGTTACATTTTTACTTTGCACTTGACATTATCTACTCCTCTTAGCAAATAATTTTAAAAATGCTAAATTAGAAAGATTAGGGTAATTATGATTCCTACCGTAGGACTACTTGTTTAACTGCAATTTAAAATAGCTTTTAATATTTTTTTTTTAAAGCAGCACTTATTCATACAAATAAAATATTCTGTGTGTTAACATAGAATGATTTCAAAAGTTTATGAGGCTTTCTTAAGTGAAAAATGCAAAGAAATAGAGGAAAACAATAGAATAGGAAAGAATAGGGATTTCATGAAAATTGGAGGTATCAAGAGAATGTTTTACACTAAGATGGACATGACAAAGCACAAAAATGATAGGGATCTAACAGAAGCAGAAGAGATTAAGAAGAGGTAGCAAGAATACATAGAAGAAATAAAGAAGAAAGATCTTAATGTCCCTGATAACCACAATGGTGTGATTGCTGACCTGGAATCACACATCCTGGACTATAAAGTCAAGTGGGTCTTAGGAAATATTACCAACAGCAAAGTTAGTGGAAGTGATGATATTCCAGCTGAGCTATTGAGAAACATATATATGAGTCAAAAATTGGTAATTGGTAAGAACTGAACCTGGAACAACTGATTGGTTCAAAATCGGCAAAGGAGCACAAAGCTGTGCATTGTTACCCTGCTTATTTAACTTGCATGCAGAATACATCATGCAAAATGTTGGGCTGGCTCAGAAGCCAAAATTAAGATTGCCAAGAGAAATATCAAAAACTTCAGATATGCAGATGATACCAATCTAATGGCAAAAAGTACAGAGGAACTAAAGAGCCTCTTGATAAGGGTGAAAGTGTGCAAAAGTTCCTTTGAAACCCAACATTAAGAAAATTAAGATCATGGCATCCAGTACCGACATTTCTTGGCAAACAGAAAGGGGTGGTGATGGAATGGAAGCAGAGACAGTTTTTATTTTATTGAGGGGGGGGGGAACTCTAAGATAACTGCAGTTATGAAAGAGATTTGCTCCTTGGTAGGAAAGCTACAGGAAACCTAGACAGCAAAAAGCAGTGACCTCACCTTGATGACAAGATCTGTATAATCAAAGTGATGGTTTTCCTAGTAGTAATGTATGGCTGTGGAGTTGGGCCATAAGGAAGGTTTATCATTTGATGCTTTTGAATTGTGATGCTGGAGAAGACTATTGAGAATCTCTTGAGAATCCAATCTTATTACTGCAAGATCAAATCAGTCAGTCCTAAAAGAAATCAACCCTGAGTGTTCTTTTGAATACTGAAGATAGTGAAGCTGAAGCTCAAATCCTTTGGCAATCTAATGATAAGAGAGGACTCATTGGAAAAGACCCTGACTGAAGGCAAAAGGAGAAGGGATACCAGATGAGAGAGTTAGATAGTGTCACTGATGCAATGACACTGAGGCAAACTCCAAAGACAATGGAGAACACAGGGGAACCTGGGTGCGCTGTCATCCATGGGGTCACGAAGAATCAGACGTAGAGATTGAACAATAAGAATAGGTAGTTCTCGTTTTATAACCACAATTGACCCCAACATTTCCATTACTAAGCAAGACAGTTGTTAAGTAAGTTTTTCCCCATTTTACAATCTTTGCTGCCACAATTGTTAAATGAATCACTGCAGTTGTTAAGTTAGTAACAATTAAGTGAATCTGGCTTCCCCATTGACTTTGCTTGTCAGAAGTTCATAAAAAGTGATATATGACCTTAGGACACTGCAACCATTATAAATATGAGCCGGTTGCCAAGTGTCCCAATTTTGAACATGACCATGTGGATGATGCAACATTTGTGTAAAAATTGGTCCTAGGTCACTTTTTTCAGTATTGTTTTAACTTCAAACAGTCACTAAATGAATGGTTGTAAGTCCAGGATGGTGTTAATATGAGGCCAGCTGGCTGCATGTAGCTTCCAAACTGTTGTAGGTAGTCCCCATTACAAAGAAAAGACTCTTAAATACAGTACTTGTATTTAGTGAAATAATGCCTCCAAATCAGATTTGATTCCTGGTGATTTTACAGTCATGACATATACAGTTTCTGTACAACAGCACTGTATGAAAGTGACTTGCCAGTGCTTTCTTCTGAAAAGTTTTTTTTACTACAAAGTCTAGCATATAGCATTGGAATTCAATTGACTCTCCTATCAAATACTAACAAGACCAATCCTATTTAGCTTTCAAACCCACATGACATCCATTACTGAGACCATTGCATTTAATTGCATGTACTGATTTGGGTCCAAACCCCATCTCATTTATGATATCTAGTATACAATCAAAAGATGAAACATGTCCTCTGTTCTGAAAAAAAGTACCATTTTAGCTAATGGTTAGGTGTTCCCATAATAGAACTCATAATTCAGACAAAGAAAGACTCTTATTTACTTAAGGATCTCATCATGTGAAATTTGTCGATTTATAAATAGCTTGGGCCTTATCAAGCTATATGATAATTTTATATAACTGAAAAGTAAGTCAGTCTCCTAATTTTAAGGAATGGATCTTGGAGACTAGTTTGTTTTTCTACTTTTGTAAAGTCACTATGTTCTAAAAATAAGATGATGACATATAGATTTTTGGCTGCTAATCATGAAAATAACTTGTAATTTAACACATTATGTATTCTTTTAGACAAATCTTTTGTTTTTGCAATTTCAAAGTTTCAATACCTGTCAACTATGCTGCACACTTGAAAGAAACAGATGAAAACATGGAACTGTTGTTGAAGAACATCTGGTGCACCAAGTACAACTGGAATATCTGTAAATATCTCAAAGGAGTGTTTCTGCTGCTTGGAATGCAGGTACTGTTGTTACATATGCAAACAGAACAGTCATGCAAGAGGGTAGCATGACATTAAAGCAAAATGGCCACTTTGAAAGAAGAGCTGAAGAAGTTTCTTGGATGAGAAGCTAAACATCTTCAAAGAAAAACCAGAAAGTCTAGTTGCCTCTTAAAAAAGCACCTTTGGGACAACCATGACCTGGATGACTGAGAATCTCATAGACACTTTGAAAGAATTTGGTTCCAGGAAAAGAAAAATGTGTTACATGAATCGTTTATTGACCCACAAAGATATTTTTGTCTTGGATCTCATAAAACTCAGACTGATTAAAAAAAAATTGTGAAAACAGTGAACAAGGAAAGCGAAGGTTTTCATTATTCGAGACAGATGTTTCCAATAAGTGAACTGAAGATTAAGGAGTTCTGTTGGTCCACATATCAGATTCATTAATGTCAAGCGTCTGAAACCTGTTAGTGGGGCCAGAGAAAATCACCTAAATGTATTCAAGGATTCAAGCATTCACTGAGAATTTTCTTGGCAACTAGAGCACCAAACTACATTCAGCTGGTTGACAAATTTCTTGTAGTATACAAGACGATGAAGTGCAATATATCACTGAGGATTCATTTTCTGAATTCAGTTTTTCCCAAAAATTATAGGTACAATCAATAACAAACATGGTGAAAGGTTTTACCAAGACACCATTTCACCAAAATGGAAAATCAATATCAGGGCAACTGGAATCCCTCAATGCTGGCTAACTATTATTGCACACTGTAGCAAGAAGCTTTGGATACCAAATACAAACGAAAAATCACCAACAAAGCACTTTTGGCCCTGTTGAAGTCATGCAGCTTGTTGAAAACGTGTGATTCAATACAATATAGTAAAGTTAATTTCACATTTCTCAAGATTCCTACATGATATAGTCATTCTGAAATTATTTATGTTTTGCTTGAAGAGGTTTATCATAATCAACAAAAGTTTTTCATGAAGCAAAACGTTTGAAAAAAATGTTATCCATTGTTTTAGGTAAGGCATGATTCTCTGACTGTGCATATTACATTTCACTGGCTATAAATCAATTACAGTTCTTGGGCAAGGCTTGCTAAATTGCTAATTTATGGTTCATTAAGGAAGCAGGCTTCCTTTGAACATAATAGAATCATGGAATTGGAAAGAAGCCACTCATGCCACTCTAGTATCCAATTAAGCATCTTCAACAAATGGTTGTCTAGTGAACACATCCAGTGAAAGGTGCCCACTACTGTTCTGGTTCATTTGTTCCAGGACTGTTCTTACTTACCCGCCCCCCCGCCCCAAATGTTCTATCAGAATGTGCCTTCCTGTAATTTAAATCCATACATTTATGTTCTGAATTCTGAAACAATAGAGAAATCGTTTTGAACTTCTGCTGTGTGATAAGCTTTACAATTTTCTCTAAATCTTCTTAAAGCTAAATATTTCAAAGTCCTTTAGTCTCTCTACATGGGACATAGGTTCCACCTAAGGTCTACTTTCTCAGGTTATTTGGTGTTCCAATTTGTTTGCTCCTTCTTAAAAGGCCAGTGCCCACAACTGAACACAATACTCAAGACAGGATTCTAATTAATGCAGGTAAAGTATAATAATTATTTCCCTGTGATTTAAAACTGTAATACTTCTAATACAATCTAAAAATTCAATTACCTCCTTTTTCATAATATACTGCTAGCTTATATTCAGTTTGCTACCATTTCAAATTTCTATCAAAACTATCGTTAACAAGCCAGATATTTCACAGCATATACTTGTGCTCTTCTGAATGAAGCACCTACATTTGTTTCTATTATTTCAGCTCATTTCTTTAATCTAACAATACTATTTTGAATGTGCTTTCTTCTTCTAATAAACATTCCTTCTACTTCCTCATCCAAATTATTAATAAAAATTTTTGAGTAGAGGGCCCAATATAATATTCCCTGATCACATTTGCATCCATCTAATGCATAAGTCCTACCATTCTACCTACTTTTCACAAATTGCATGATGATACTTATTCTGATACTGGTGAAGAGGAACCAGAACAAGAGCTGAATAGTTCTGTCTTTTCTTTACTACTGTTAACATGTGCTGTATTCCTTGACCAGATAGCACCTTCATTCTCCCATTTAATTTTGCAGATAAAGAGGATTTTTTGTTTGTCTTAATCTGATTTTGATTTTGATTCAGAAGATTCATTATAATGATTTTAATTCCAGTTCATATTCTTCTTTATTTTCTATTATATACCCCTTTTTGTTTTCAGAATCTCACTAAGCTTTTTCTAGTTACTTTACTGTCATCCTTCCCTGCTGCCATCTCACCCCCCCCCCCCCCCGCCCCCTGGAATTATTTGCAATAGTCCTTTTAGGTTTTCTTTTATTTTTAAAGAACTCAAAAGCATGTTGAGTTTATTTTCCTATTACTTCCTTCTGCCATGGGTATTAAATATTGTTGCCTTGAATTTACTAAAAAAAATTTTTTTAAAGCCAAAATATGTCTCTAATACATGATGCTTTAGCTTGACTTAAAATCAAGAATATCACTATTACATAATTACTTTCGTCTATGTTCTTCGTGTTAGCATTTCTATTTTTGCAACTAAGTGTTCTGCAAAGATTAATAACAAGTCAAGAATAGATGGATCTCAATAGCTGAGAATATATATAGCTCAAGATTAAACTGTGGATTCCATGGTGTTCTCTGAGCTTAGTTATTTGCTTGCAGATGTTTCATTACTCAACAAGCAAACATCATCATTGTTAAGTTTGGAGTTTATTTCCTTTTTTTTTTTACCAAGAAAAGAAACTATATCTCCACCATAACTGGCAGAGCAAGCTACTGGGCTACAAAGAAAAAGCCTTGAAATGAAAGTAGTCTAATTTTATCAAAATTGGGTCACTGATAAAGGAAAATCAAGTCCTGATTATTAATTGGCTCCAGTTTCCAAGATACAGTTTCAGGTCAAAATTACATCAAAATAATTCAAAATTACGGAGTGTGTGTGTGATTATGCTCCATAACGTTTCTGCAAGATGTGATTATAGCAATGAAAATGATGCCACACCAAATTTCCACAGTTCAAAGGGAAATAATCTAAATGCAAATGTAAGAAATGAATTTTCAGTGACATTTTTGCACCAAGTGCTTTATAGGACCTAAGCAAATTTTCCATGTGTTTTTCATAGTCATCTGCCTTCTGTTCTCAAAGTGAAGATAAATGTATACACTTCCATGTGGTACCATTTTCATTCTTCTATTTTATTTTGTCTAGAAGTTATGAGGCATCATGATCATTAAGACACCTCACTCCTCACTCACAAATACTTGCCTGTGTTTAAATCTTTATTGTGAAATATCTTGAAAACTTTAGCCAACCAGCACCTTTATCACCTGTTTCTTAATTCATCTAATCAAAATATGCAAAATTAACACATTTTATCTCAGAGATCAATACTTTCCCAAAATTTGTAGAACAATGATATAAACAGAAAGCAAACCGCACACTTACTTGCATTGATATTACCTGGCAGGAAATATCTGCAAACAATCAAGCTCAGATAGCGCAGGAGTTGACAAATGGATATTCTTTTGCTTTCCTTTAAATTTCTATGACTTAATTTTTCCAAAGTCTAACAAGTCCAAACAACTTCGAACATAGTATAAAAACTCTAAGAATGGTGGAACTCAAAGGGGTAGGTTGATTTCCAAAGTATAATGGGAACATGCTTTAACCCCCATCGGACCTCCCATCTCTATTCTCCTATAGTCAAATAATTACTTATTATGGAACTGATTCTATATTTCCATTCAAAATCAAAATACCAATATTAAATAACCTTTTTCACATGATTAGATTTTTTTGACAAAAATACACTGTCCTTATTTTAAAATTAGAAATTGTGGTGAATGAAAGCAAGGTTAAGGGAACTAAAGAAAAAAAATCTGAATTTAAATACTACTTTCAATCAGTTTTGATGAATCCAGACTTTGTTATTTTATGCTGGACGTTTTTAACCAGGATTCATCAAACTTTAAGTAATTAAGTAACTTTAATTACTTAATAATCAGTTAATAGGAAAATAAAATTCTATGTCCATTTTTCTCACAAATTTAATTCTTGTCCTTATCAACTGAAATCTATGTTCCTCAAAATTGTTGTTTTCTAAACTTTGGGGCTAGTTCCCCAATGAAAAAGTTTGAGATATTATAATTTTATAAATTACTCTGACTTTTCTAGATAGTTTTAAACAGAAGACACAACTTTTGTGCTAGTGTTGTCTACTCTTTCTCAGTCACAGAGAAAATTGTCATTCAAGCCCAGCCATAGCAATTCAATTCAGAGGATTCCAGATCATCTTCTAAAGAGCCCTTTCAATTTTCCTGGAAGCCTTAGTTAAGTTAGTCTATGAGCTCACCAATCATCTAGCAAACTACTTTCCTGAGAATCCTGTGCCTCATTGTGGATTTTCTAATTAAAGAATCTCTGACCAGCTCTCAGGGGAACACAAGGGCTCTGTTGAAACACAGAATGAAAATGGTATGAAGTGGTACTAAGAGTTATAATTAGCTTTAGTAAAGGACAACTTGGACAATCGTTGGCTGAATATTTTAAACACATTCACTATTTTCAAGGTATAGTATTCGAGAGGATAAAAATATAAAATAATACTATTTTGCAACACAAATCTGTAGATCTTAATTAACTTTAGCAAACTACTGGTATTTTCATAATTATACGTGGAAAGAATGCAATCTAATTTAACGTGTTTAAACTATTTTGCCCTGCAATTCTAACTCAACTCTTACTGGGATGTTTCATGAATTTGTTCACAATAAACATACAGGATTATAAGAGTTGCTTTTCTGGGAGAACTATTTTACTAACAGGTTTGAGCTAAAATACATTTCAATCCATTTCATTCTTTCTTTTTTAATTCTTGTGTGGCCAATTAGTATTTATATGCTAATAGGCTTAGCTCTTGTCTCAGTTTCTTTTGACATCACTATTTTATTTTCTAGTACTGTAGATGCATGAATAATTCCTGTGGAGGAGATTGAAATCTTTAAGATTTTCAAAGAATGGTCTCTATGACCCCCAAGTTACTCTTGGAGTCACTGAAAGTATTCATGATTCAAGTGAAACAGAATATTTGCAGATAAATACAAATCAGTTGCCAAGCTCATAGAAGAAAAGTGGTTTCTTAGCACGAGCAAAGAAATCCTGAAAATGCTTTGATTCTGGCCAATCCCAGTTTTTGAGTCACGTAAATGTGAACCCAAATGTAGTAAAGGAGCAAGGAACATTTTATTCACAGCTTTTTAAAAAGCAAGACCCAGTGCCTTTACATAAGCACAGTAAAATAAAACTAACTTCCTATTGGGGTGAAATTCATCTTCCCTATCAGTTCGCCAATGTGCGCACGCCATTGTCTGCTCATGCAGAGGCTTAATATGTAGCAAAAAAGCAATGTCATGATGTCCGCGTGGGTGGGTGGACCCTCCCGCAGTCGCCGCTACTGGTTTACCCAAGCTGGATAGAATCGGCTGGATTTCACCCCTGCTTCCTATCATTTTTCCATTTTGTGCTGCAGAACAACTAGCTGCTGAGGAATGCTGTTTGTGCCTCGGCCTACTTACAGTTAATGTATCTCTTGCTTTTTTTTATCGACAAGGCCAGCCCAGCAATATGACTCCCCAAGAAGCATCAAGAACACTACATTTGGGTACCATCTATGAATAAATACAGTAGTGTAAAGGAAGACAATAAAAGGATATGTTAAGGATTCAGTGATTTTGTGGGACAAGAATTAACCAACCCAAAATATGCAATGTTGCTGTGGACAAGGAGTGATAGATGAATATTCTGATCCGAGGCACAGACAGTTAATATTTGTAAATGTTAATACTGATCTACCATATTTTTCGGAGTATAAGACGCACCGGAGTATAAGATACACCGGAGTATAAGACGCACCTACCTTTTTTGTTTTGGTTTTTTTTTATAAAAAAAAAATTTTTTTTTAAGACACCACACACATACAAACATACAATGTATTTTCTTTGAACAGAGTATTTGGCCGGTTCACAAATTTAAACAGTGTTTAGTCATTTCAATTAAATTTACAATTTCTGTATTTCCTTTTTGCCATATTTATTCCTCATCTATTTTTTTTAAAAAACCAATATTACCCTTCATCCTCATCTCTAATCTTAATCAAATTCAATTTTTCCCTTCTATTCTATATTATACCTCTTCCCATTGTTATCTATTTTTATATCCATCCTCACATTGGTTAATTATGTAATATTACAATTGTTTAATACAAATTCAACATTTTAATATAAATCAATTAGTTATATAACTATCTTTAGTTTTGCCCATATAATCCTTCAAATCCTTAATCATTTCTACTTTCATCACAATATATAATTAAAAATATTTCAATTGTTACAATTTCCCTAATTAAATTTTAAAATTTTAAAATTTAAAAATGTTCTAGCTGTTATCCAAGATACAACTTAATCATTTTACTTTCACCACCATATACCATTAAAGGTATTTCAATTGTTAAGTTTATATTTATTCATAATTCTAAAAAAAATAAAAAAATAAAAACTTACCATTGTCTAGATTTCAAAAATACAAAGACAAATATTCCAATTATTATTCATTTCATTTTTACAATCATAATTTCCCATTTATTTCTTATTACTATTCATATTTCAATTCTAAATATTTATAACATCTTTCTCTTTCATTTCTTTTTCTCACTTCCCATTTTTATTTTTGCCTTTTTCTTTCTCCTTTTTTTCTTTTTGTGTTTTAAAATATTGAACTCTCAGCTTTTGTCCTAAATTTCCCATTGTTTGCATCTACCTTTTTTGGTGAGGAAAAAGAAGAAAAAGAAATCTCCCTCTGCCTCTGGACAATTTTGCCTCGTTTGCAGCAAACAGCCTGATTTACTCTCGTTTTCGTTTTCAGCATAGCTTGATTAGCACAAGGAAAAAAAAAATCTGCTCCAGCAATTTACCTCTATGCAGAAGAGCCCTGTGCAAAACAGCTGAGAGCAAATCAGCTGAGAGTCGGGAGGCCGATTCAATCAACTTGTGCTAATTAGGCTGTGCTGAAGCTGAAAGGAGCTGTTTTTTCTTGCTGTTTGCTTGCAAGGAGGTAACTGCTGCAAGGCAGAGGCCAAAGGTTGGGGACCAGTGGGTGGGCGGGGCTACATTCTGTGTATAAGACACACCTAAATTTTGACCCCCTTTTAGGAGGGGAAAAGGTACATCTTATACTCCGAAAAATATGGTAAATGATTATGTCCAAAGCAATTATGCATAAAAGTAGCTATAATTAATTGAAATAATTATTCTTAACTGAGAAATAATTTGAAAACAGTGAAGTTTGTATTTCTTTTCCAACCTATAAAAAGGAAGAATATTTTGCTTTCCCTGGGACATACTAGGATCTCACAGGAATGTAACTGAACCAATTCCTCCCTCACCTTTTGGAAGCAAGAAAATGAGGGGGGGGGGCGCGAAGGGGGAGTGTGGGTAAAAAAGCCACATCAGATAGTTAGGGTTGAAAATGGTGTTAATGGGCAGCTTCCTCTTCAGACTGGTGAACTGGATATACATTACAATGTTTATAGGAAGTTTGGTTCATTTTTTATTCCAAATTGTCAGACATTCTAACAATTTTCTAACATAAATGGATTGTTTCAGATCCTACTGCAATATTTCTATAAGGGGGTATGTATGGTGGCCTAGTGATGAAGATGCTCGTCTCTCACTTGGAAGATTGAGAGTTCAATACTAGGTAGCAGCAGATGCTTCTCTTCTTGGGTGTATAGAAAAAATATCTGCTGTGAACTCCATGTGTGTCAGCTGAACTTCATCCAGCCGTTTCGACTCTACCCTGAATTAAGGGATTACAGGCTTGTAAAAAGAGAGAGAAGTGTGTGTTTGCATTATATATCCCAAACTATGTGAAGAATTATAATTTTATCCATGGGGTGGGTGCAGCAAAAAAAAAAAAAAATTATCAGAATTGAAAATAAACTATACTCCCAAGATATTCAATTTTAGATTGCTGACAGATGAACTGCTTATTTATTTATTACCTCAATTTATCAATCTCTTCCAAATTTTGCAATATAGCAAAGAGATTTGATCGATTAATCTCAAAATCGCGGTTTTCCTCTAACAGCTTATCATTATTTTTGGTTTTTGTGACATCTTTATTATTTTTATATGCTCTTTTTGACAGTCTATCTTCACTTTAGTTAATACTATTCTATGCTCACTTCCAACGTTAAAACAATTGATAACAGTGCAATTGCAGATTATGGTTTTATCACTTGACATGATGTAGTCAATTTCACTTGTGTACCCAGATAGACTCTTCGATGTTGAATTTCTCTTAGCTTTTTTCTTGTAAAATGAGTTCATGACACTAAGTTCCTGTCCTTCAGCAAAATCTACTAGTCCGTCGCCTATATTATCTTTTTCCATGTGGGCCAGTCTTTCAGCTTTTGGTTGATGAGAAAACCAACTCTGCCACATTGTCCATCTTCAATACCTCTAGTGTAGAGTAAATGTCCAGTCCTGTCAAGTTCAACTAAATTTTCATTTTTTCTTCATGTTTCATATAAGCCAATAATATCCCATTGCATATTGTTGAGTTCAATCAGCAGTTCTTCTAGTCAAGCGTCCATTTTCATTGTTCAAATGTTGACTGTTCCTATATTCAAAGTCCAAAGTCAGCCTGATTTAATCTGGTGATTCTTAGCCCTCTCTGCCATAACTAGAATAAATAACTATAAAAGAACATTATATATTTCTCCATGTATAATTATTACTTAGCCAGGACAGATGATGATTAGCTTAGTCTCTTGCGTGCTGACCAGCTGGCAAGGATTTCAAACAACATAACCAGATTCTGTGTCAAAGCTATAATTAAATATAAGTGACTCCTCCAAATGAGCCTCATCAAAACTTTCATAATTCAATATATTTTCTGGTTATAATTGGTTAAACCATTTTTACAACAGCTCATTTAGGGACAGTTCAGAGTTAAGATATAACACACACACACACCCAAGTATTTATGACACAGTCCTAAAGTTACGAATGTTGCAGCACCACAGCAATTTTATACGCTTAGGAACAACCTTCGCCCTGTCTATTCCCCACCACCCAGCCAGGTCTCCACAGGCACTGGCCTGCGGAGACTCAGTTACCCTATGATGATCTAGCAAGTCATCAGTTCCTTTGCCTGCTTAGGTGCATTTTTAGAAAATAGAGGCCTAAAGTCGTGTGAGATCACGCAAAATCAGTAGTGTGAGATGTTGCACTACTGATCTCACATGATTTCAAACTACTTTATGACTCTGCTCCAGGGTGGATTACTAGTGATTTAAATCATGATTTAAATTGTGATTTAAATCAACTCGATTTAAATCACTAGTAAAAAGGCTTGATTTAAATCAACTTGATTTAAATCATAATTTTTAAAGAGCAACTGTCATCTCTGCTACTCCTTTGACCCACTGTTGACTCAACGATAGTCCCAGTGTTACAGAATATACAGCCTCATGCTACATAACTAAGCTCCATTTCATGCTGAATAAACTAAATTATTTATGTATCTTAAATAGAAAACTATCTTACGATAGATTTTTACCCCAAAAGTTTATTAAAATAAATCCGATAAAAATCAAAAAAATCCGATTTAAATCAAAAAAATCTGATTTTTTTGATTTTTTTAAAAAAAATCATTGATTTTTATCCACCCTGCTCTGTTCCCTGCGAACCGAGGCCTGCATGCAATCCATAGCAAAAAACTCTCAAGTGATTTCGCACTACTTTAGAAATATATTCTCTGCTAACCGAGGCCTGCACGAGATCTGCAGCAAAAGACTCTCGCATGATTTCGCACTACTTTAGGAATCTGTTCTCTGCAAACTGAGGCCTGCGCAAGATCCATAGCAAAAGATTTTGCATAAGATTCATGGCAAAAGGCTTTGCAAAAGAGAGGCTTTCCCTCTGTTTGCAAAGCCTTTTGCTGTGGATCTGGAACAGGCCTCCATTTATAAAGAACAGTGGCCTAACGTGCTGTACTGAGAAACCACATGAGATCAGTAGCACGAGATATCGTACTACTGATCTCATAGTATAGTTCTTTAGGCCTCTCTTCTCGACAAACTAAGACCTGTATCAGATTCGGCCACTGTTTGCAAGCCAACAAGATTTTGGGGCAGCACTGCATTGCTTCAAATCTTGTCAGCTTGCAAACTCTTTTCCTGCTGAGACTGGAAGATTCTGGGGGCCATGATCTCATGCAAGATCACAGCCCCCAGAATCTTCCAGTCCCAGCACCAAAAGTGTTTGCAAGCCAATGAAAATTTGAAGCAATGCGATTCTGCTGCCCCAATGTTTCATTGGCTTGCAAACGCTTTTTGTGCCGAGAGTGCAAGCAAGCAAAGAAACCGCAAGCAAAGGCTGGAGATAGCTCACTAGATTTTCACAAGGTAAGTGACTTGACATGGCAGGATGGAGGGGGAACAACTGTGGGGACCTCAGGGGAGGGAGCATGAGGTATCTTAGTAGATCAGGGGAGGCCTTGGGTGGTCTGAAGCAGATTGCCTGTTCCATACCTAGCCACCCCCATGGCCTTCCCCACATTAAGACCCACCTCATGTGCACTTAATAAGCCACACATTCTTAGCAAATGCGTAGGCAAAAGGAAGGAGTGTTCACGATTGTTTTATGTATTCACTAAAACGAATCTTTGGGTTATGAATGTAATTGGCAGGCTCTATTACATTCGTAACTCAAGGATTACCTGTAACTCAAGGCAGCAAACATATCCAACACACCTTCCTCCTCCTATTTTTGCAACAACCCTATGAGGTAGTCTTTCTGGCTGAGAAAGTAACTAGCCTAAAGTTACCCAACTGGCTTTCATGGCTATGGCAGCTCTTGAACTTATTGTTTCCTGCTTTTTAGCTTGGTGCCTTAACCAACCCTAGCTGGGTTTCAGCAAGTACAATATTAACATGTTACTATACCCAAAGTGTTTTATAAATTCTACAATTACTTATGTCATTACACACCAATCTATGCCAAATGAGATGATGTTCTGGAAAACGGTAGCTAGTGACATACCATTGACTATACCTAAGCCTGTATTAACACTGCAACCTGGTACTTTATTATTTGAGTGATACACACTGAAGTAATGACCATATGTGCTACACAGTGGAGTTGTCCCCTGATAATTGTATAATTTGAGGTGCAGTCAGATTCAGTCACTCTCCCCCTGCTTCCTTCAGTCTTGTTCCCATGGACCATCTCCTTCATTTAGGGCCAGCATAATGTCATTGTGCCTGTGACCAATTTGCATGAAAATAGTCTTATGAAATCTGTAGGCCAATCAAAAGAATGCTTATGGCTGCTTACCTACCTTCTTGCGTATCTGACAAGTAATTTACTTCTTTTTAAAAAACTTCCCTATCAGGCACTTAAAATTGAAGTGGATGTGTTAAATAAGAATGCTTGCCTTGTATTTTTAATAAATGTATGTATGTATGTATGTATGTATGTATGTATGTATGTATGTATGTATATTGGAATGCAATCTGTAAATGCAAAGATACTAATGTTAGTTATCTTTCAATGATTTGATTGATTTATTGAGGTTTGGTAGGTATGTGACTAGGCATGCTCTTCTGTCCTGCTGGGATGAGTTTCAAGGCACATATTTTAAAAAAACTGTTCTTTGCATTTTAAAATATACCATAAAAAATCAAGACTTATCAAGAAGCACAAAATGCCTGAATATACAACATTATTTGTATGCACATACACAAAACCTCAGCAAATGAACAGAAATTTCTTAAAAGAGATCTATATTGCATTGGTTGTTTTACTGCATTTTGGTTGGGATGTGTACAGTTTAGACATACTTTTGTGACTTGTTAAAATTTTGAACTATATTTAAATGCAAGTTTTCCTGGTTTGACAAGCCTGGCAATTGCAAATGCAGTAATAGTGGGTATTGGGAGTTGTATCTTTAATTTTTGTTAATGTTACTGATGAATTAAGCAGTAGAAGCACTTTTTACCACAGCAGTTTTCACCAGACCAGAACAGTCTGGTGAAGTTTTTCACCGGAGCAACAAGAGTCACATTTTGCTAACTAAACTAACTAACTCTTCAAAAGGCAACTGGACTGTTTTTTCCTTGAGGAAGAAGAAAATGTTTTGCTTTTCATCCAAGAAGCTTCATCCGTTCTGATGACAGGGATTGGGACATGGAAGGATAGATTCCAATAATTGAGACTGGATGTTGGGGGGATTGAAAGATAGGTTCAGATAGGATGGGGAAAGAATTATATTCCTTTGTAGTCATCTGTCTGAGAGTTGTTGAGGCCACTTGGGGGATTATGAGCCGTGGTGATGCAATGGTTAGAAGCACAGGTGAAATTCAGCCGGTTTTCACGAACCGCTAGTAAGGAGTTCCTTCTCTCTTTGGTTAGTTTCCATCCATTGTTTCTTGTTGTGCCTTTTGGTGCTTTGGAAAATAGATTTGACTCCCTCATTTTTGTAGGAGCCTCTGAAATTTCATGACAGACCAATTTATCAGTGGAACAACTTGCCCCCAGAAGTTGTAAATGCTCCAACACTGGAAGTTTTTAAGAAGAGATTGGACAATCATTTGTCTGAAGTAGTGTATGGTTTCCTGCCTAAGCAGGGGGTTGGACTAGAAGACTCCAAGGTTCCTTCCAACTCTGTTACTCTATTCTATTCTAATTGTGGTTGCTAAGTAAGGACTACATGCATCAGCTATGAATGTACTATGCAAAAGGGTAAGGCTTCAGCTGTGGACTCCAAGGTCCTTTCCAACTCTGTTATTCTATTCTATTCTAAATATTGGAACAGTGCTATTTTATTGTGAGTTGGACTACCGAGAAATTTCCTAAGGGTGAGACAAATCAAGTTGGCCATGCCACCCAATCACATGACCACTAAGCCACGCCCACCTGGTCACATGACCAAGCCTCGCCTAACCGGTCACATGACCACTGAGCCACGCCCACCAAGCCATGCCCACAGAACAGATAGGGAAAATTTTTGGATTTCACCACTGGTTAGAAAGTACTATCGCAGGCTACTTCTGCTGACTGCCGCCAGTTCAGCAGTTTGATTCTCACCGGCTCAAGCTTGATTAAGCCTTCCATCTTTCCCAAGTTGGTAAAATGAGGACTCAGATTGTTGGGGGAAACATGCTGAGTCTGTAAACTGCTCAGAGAGGGCTGTAAAACACTATGAAGCAGTATATAAGTCTAAGTGCTATTGCTATTGCTATCTGTACTTTCAGGATCACCTGAATCAAGGTGCAATTGGTTGTGGAATCTTCTTGGAACTGTTGAAAGGACTGTGTTGTAAATTCGAAATAAGTGGTGTCTTATTCCTCTCCCTCTGTTGACAGAAGTGTATTCAATTCTTCAATCAATCAGAATGAGCTGGAAGAATGAGCTCCTCAAGCAGGAGGCCCTATACCCTTTCAGACAGGTGGCTGTCAGTCTCTTCTTAAAAACCTCCAGTGATGAAGCAGCGACAACTTCTGACGGTTAATTGTCATCCCTGTTAGGAAGTTTCTCCTTGATTTCAGGTTGCTTCTCTCCTTCATTAGTTTCTGTCCATTGTTTCTTATCCTGCCTCTGGTGCTTTGGAAAATAAGTTGACCTCCGCCTCTTTGTGTCAGCCTCTCAAATACTGCAATACTGCTATCATGTCCCTCCTAGTCCTTCTTTTCTCTAGACTAGCCAAACCCAATACTGCAACCATTCTTCATGTTTGTTTTAGTCTCCAGGCCTTTAGTCAACTTAGTTGCTCCTATTTGCACTCTTTATCTTTTTTTGTAATGTGGTGACTAAAACTAGATACAGTATTCCAGGTGTGCCTTTACTAAGGCTTTATAAAGCAGTACTAATGCGTCATGTGATTTTGATCCTATGCCTCTGCTTATACAACCAAGGATTGTACACTCTGTGCGCAATTATTAGGCAAGTTGTATTTTGGAGGATTAATTTTATTAGTGAACAACTACAGTATCTAGGTCAATCCAAAATACTAATAAACATCAAACATGAATATTTAAGAAAGTAAAAGTGAGGTATTGGCTTTCTTACGAGAATATCTTTGTGTGACAATTATTGGGCTACTATTAAATGTGCAGAATTATTATGCAACTAAATGAAAAATGAAAATTTGCACATTTCACTCATTTATTTGCATCCGTTAAAGTGAGAACAATAAACAAACAACTCAAAATGTACAAATAAACAATTCTGACATTTCAAAAAAAAAAAAAATCAGTGACCAATATAGCCACCCTTCTTTTTAGTCATAAGCCTTCCATTCATGGAGTCTGTCAGTTTCTTGATCTGTTGACGATCAACTTTTTGTGCAGCAGCAACCACAACTTCCCAGACACTGTTCAGAAAGGTTTCCTTCACCTTAAATCTCCCGTTTATGAAAGGCCCACAAGTTCTCAATAGGGTTTAGATCAGGTGAGGAAGGGGCCATGTCATTATTTTTTCATCTTTACGGCCTTTACTGGCTAGCCATGCAGTGGAGTACTTTGATGCATGCCATGGAGCATTATCCTGCATAAAAATCATGATCTTGAAAAATGCAAACTTTTTTCTGTACCACTGCTTGAAGAAAGTATCTTTTAATAACCGGCAGTAAGTTTGGGAGTTGATTTTGAGTCCATCTTCAACCTGAAAAGGTCCAACTATCTCATCTTTAATAATACCAGCCCATACCAGTATTCCACTTCCACCTTGCTGGCGTCCAAGTCGAAGTGGAGTTCTGTGCCTGTTACTTATCCAGCTACAGCCCCATCAATCTCGTCTGTCAAGAATCATTCTCATCTCATCAGTTTATAAAACATTTGAAAATATCTGTCTTCAGATATTACTTGGCCCATTTCAACTTATGTGTCTTGTTCAGTGGTGGGTTTCACTTTTCTTACCTTGACCATAACTCTGAGCATTGAACACCATGTACTTCTCCCCCCCACACATATTTTATCTTTTTTATTGTTTTTATATCACAAATTCCATTTTTAAATTGAACAGTGTGTTTTATAGGTAACAATAGTGCTGAAATTTAAACATCCTCATAATCATTATGATCCTATCAACATACAAACATAGTAGATATTATCATTGTTATAAAGTATACTATCTTCCATATTAACATCAATTATATAAGCATCAAAATGGTCAATGGTCAAAATACTCACTTGCCTAATAACTGTGCACAGTGTATTAGCTTTTTTGACTGCCATCACATACTGCTGGCTCATATTTAAGTGATCATCCACTAGGACTTCAAGGTCCCCATCACAGTTACTGTTTTTGGGCCAGTTTTCGCCTAATCTGTACTTGTAACTTTGGTTTTTCCTGCTTAATCTTGCTTTTCGCCACTTGAAATTTCATTTTATTTGATAGGGCCCATTCAATTCTAACATTATAGATTGTTTTACCCGTTTCAAACCAATGGCACTCTGTATCCAAAATGTGGGCTTTGCTGTCTTTCAAATGCAGATGGACCACTGAATCTTGTCCTGATAGATTTGATCTCCGATGTTGTGCAATGTGTTTGTAAAGTGGTTGTTTATGACCAGGTGACTTGCAAAAAAATACAATCCTTCCATTTCCCACACCATTCAGTCTCAACTGTCAGTACCTATCCTTCTATCCTCCTGCCATCAGAACTGTTGAAGCTTCTTGAATGAGAAGTGAAATGTTTTCTTCTTCCTCCTCAAGGAAAAAAATAGTCCTATTGCCTTTTGAAGAAAAAAACTCCTTTCAGATTTTGCTAACTGGTTGTGGGAATACAAAATGTTAAAACTATTGCTTGAAGAAACTATTCATGCACTACAGAATAGTAGAGGTTCCCCATTTTTCACTCTAAACCTATACATATAGGTGAATTAGCAGTCTATGACTACTACCAATTTGTAGTAAAATTGGCTATAAAAATCCTTTTAAAATGTTTTTTTAAAGAACAAACGCAACAAATTCAATAATTAATCTCTAAACAGTATTTAAATTGTTTAAGAGGTTCACTATGCAATTTAGATTTCTGGTTGATTTTGAAGGTTGATTTTAAAAATAATGAATCTGCATGTTTAAAAGTTTCACATGTAAAAGCTTAACATCAACAAACTATAAAAGTATGTCAGTGAGGCATGTGAAAAGTTTGGATTCTGATTAATCACACCACTGAAGCAAATTTGAAAAATTAAAATACAAAAATTGATACTTTTTTTTGCTTAAAGTACTAGAAGACTGCTATCATGTCTCTTTTCAATCTTCTCTTTGTTACGCTAGACATACCTAGTTCCCTTAGCCATTCTTCATAGGCTTTAGCCTCCAGGGCCCATAGCATCTTTGTTACTCTTCTCTACACGCTAAGATCTCAGCATGTTCTTTGTATTGAGGACTAGAACTGGATGCCAGTATTCCAGATGTGGACTCAACAGGGCAGTACAGTGATACTATCACCTCTTTGATCTTGGTATTATCTTTCTGCTGATGCAGCCGAGAACTGTTGGTTTTTTTACAAACTGGAGTGCACTGCTGACTCATACTTAAGTATAAGAAGTGGTCCAACAAGACAAATAGATCCCTCTCACAATTATTACTGTTGAGCCAGGCACTGTCTACTCTATACCTGTGCATTTGGTTTTTCCTGAGTGCAGGACTTACTTTTCTCTCCACTGAACTGCATTTTGTTGGATAGGGCCCAATGCTCAAGCCTGTCAACATTCTTCTGGATCTTGAGCTGACACTTCCAAAGCGTGAGCAACTCTCCTGGCTTTATGTCATTGGTAAATTTGATGACCTAGGTCATATATGAAGAGTACTGGGCCCAAGACTTGATGATATTCAATGTTTCAACTTCATTTGCATATATGGAGAATGGTGACCGCATGGAGAAAGTTGCAAGTAGTCCTTAATTTATGACTGGTTGCTTACCGATTCAAGATTATAATGTATTCTCCAAAAGGTTACTAACGACCCAGATTTGAAGATCTGATGGCCATCCTCTGCCATGGTCTTGTGGCTGCATTATGGACTCAGCAACAGGCTCACATACTCTTCAGCACTTCACTGTCACGTGACAGCAATTTATGTTTTTGCTAAAAATAGATGTTTATACAGAATGACAGAGATGGAAGGGACCTTGGAGGTCTTCTAATCCAAACCCTTGCTCAGGCAGTGAACTTTATACCATTTTAGAAAAATTGTTGTTCAATCTCTTCTTAAAAATTTTCAATGTTGGAGCAACCAAAACTTATGGAGGCAAGTTGTTCTATTGATTGATTGTTCTGTCAGAAAATTTCTCCTTAATTCTAAATTGGATCTCTCCTTGATTAGTTTCCATCCATTACTTCTTGTACTTCATTACAGCCTTCAGATGCTTTGGAGAATAGGTCGACCCCTCTCTTCTTTGTGGCAGCCCCTTAGATATTGAAACACTGCCATCATGTCATCCATAGTCATTTTCATTAAACTAGTCATACCCAATTCCTAACCATTCTTTATATCTTTTAGCACCAGTCCCCTAATTATTTTTATTGCTCTTCTCTGTATTCCTTCTGGACTCTTAACATCTCTTTTATATTGTGGCGACCAAAACTGGGTGCAATATTGCAAGTGTGGCCTTACCAAGAAATTGTAAAGTGATATTAATCCTTCATGTGATCTTGAGTCTATCCGTCTTTAATGTAGCCTAGGATTGTGTTGGCTTTTTTGGCTGTTGCAAAACAACAGCCAAATTTAAGGGTTAATATTAAACATATTTAAGGGATTGTCCACTAGGAGTCCAAGCTCCCTCTCACAGTTACTACTATTTAGCCAGGTGACACCTATTCTATATCTGGGTTTTTGGTTTTTCTTGCCTAAATGTAGAAACTTACTTTTTTCTCCATTGAATTTCATTTTGTTAAATAGTCCCAACGTTCAAGTCTGTCAGAACCCTTCTGTATCTTAAGCTTATCTTCTGGAGTGTTGGCTATTGGTGCCAGCTTGGTGTCATCTGCAAATTTGATGTTCCTCATATATCCCCTCATCCAAGTCATTGATGAAAATATTGAAGAGTACTGGGCCTAAGACAGCCTTGGGGTGTCCCACTGCATACTTCCCTCCATGTAGATGCAATTCCATTAAGGAGTGCAGCTGGTCAGCTAGTCATGAATCCATCTGGTAGTGATACTGTTTACTCTGGAGTACATCAAAAATACCTCATTGTGAATAATGGTTCCCTTAACAAACGTGCTATTCACTTTACAATTCCATGTTCACTTAATGACCGCTGCAAACAAAATTTATAAAACCGGGTGCAATCATCATTTAACAACCATTACGACAACAGCAAAACTGCTGGCTCAATTAAAGTTTTAAGTCAAGGACTACTTATACGTACTTACAACGTTCTGTATTTGTGTGTGTGTGTATGTGCGTGCATGCGCACATGTATATAACAATAAAGCACAATCAATATTTCATCAAAATATTGATAAAAGCCATGAAATAACTTGTTAAAAATTGTGCACAATCCTAATGGCAACAATTAATGTAGCAGACATTCTGAAAAACAAGATCATGTTTATGGTCTTTTAAAATGAGATCAACTAACTGAACAGTCAAGTGAACAGTCTTTGATTGGGAGAGGTACTATTAAAAAACAAGTATGCTGCAAAAGAGCAATACTACCTACACTCTCCTCATATCTTGAATAGGGATTGTGGCCCTTGAACATTTTTCCCAAAATGGGCTAATACCAGATTCATTCAAATGTTTGTTTTTAAAAAGAAGTGATCAAAAAATAAATATCTTCCCTCCCTGGGGTATCTGCCTGGAGTTTCCTAAAGCATCTGAGGGCTTGTTAGAGAGATCCTATTTGGAACTAAATTTTGGAAATTTCTGACAGTTAAAAGCAATTAATCAATAGAATAGCTTACCTCCCACACTTGTGGGGGCCCCATCACTGGAAGTTTTCAAGAAAAATTATAAAACTTTTTATTTCAAGAAAAGAGAGAAAATTCATTTGTTGGGGATGATGTAAAGACTCCTCTCTTGGGCAGGGAGCTGGACAGAAGCCCTCCAATGTCCCTTCCAGCCCTATGAATAAGATTTCTTAATGCTGCTTCCACTGTCATTGCTAATTGACCATATTGCCTGAAAGCTGCAGTCATAACATAAATGAGTACAGGTAGTCCATGACTTATGACATTAATTGAGCCTAACAGAACAAGACTAATGTAAAACTAGCGCTGGAGGAGCTAAGAAGCCACCATAGTAGTTTACCATGGCTGTGGGGAAAGGATTACCATGGAAACAAAAGGGATCAGGTTTCTTCTTCTTGATTATGCCATGTGGCCTAGTGAGGGAACAGCCTTCTCTACACTGACTTCCTGAGCTCGTCAAAAAGTAAGTGAATAGTGATGGGAGAATGAGGGTGGAGAAGAATGCATAGAACCTGTATATTGGCAAAGCAGGCCAACTTACTGGTTTTGGAGGCCTCTGTGGATCTAGCTGGGCAAGATGGGGGAAAAAATAGGGGTGTCTGTGTGCTGTAGCGTCTCTGCAGTCAGTCATTAAAGGCAAATGATCATGGGGGGCTGGGGGCTGCAAAATTTGTAACTTTGAAACAGATTCACATGGGGGGGTGTTGTAAATTTCAACAACAGCTTGCTCATTGAATGGATGTCGTACCTCAAGGATTACCTGTACTTCCTTCTCAGGAGAGCTACATCTGCCAACACAGTTCTCCTAACACCACAGAAACTCAGTGAGTAGGAACAGCAAAGCATCCCATTCCACCAAGAACAAATCAACAAATCTTACTTTCCACAAGAGCAAACAGAAAAGAGCTTATTTATAAAACAGCTGGAACATTTAAAGTTGTGGACTTCCCAGAGGTACTACACAAGTTTCTTTCTGTGCACACACCAACAAACACATACAACTCACTGTACCTCATATACCCAAAGATGATAGCAGTATTTTTACAGAATAATATTGTATGTATTTATTATTTACAATCTTAATCTCAAACTAAGATACATAAATATATAAAAGAAAAAAACATTGAAAATTAAGGACAATATTTAAAGTACCATACAGATCTTACATGGGACAAAAGGCAGGGATGAATCCAAAAAGGTCTATGACAACTCGCTGCTGCCACCTTGTCACCAACTGATCTCCACCATCTTGTTGTGGGACCCCTCGCCTCATCCAACTCACTGAAGGGACAACTCACTTCAAGTCTGGGCCTCTAGTTTCCAAAGCCAGCCCTGCTTAAGGGAAGTGAAAGTTCCTGCCTGCCCGTATTCCTTCCTCCCCTCTTTTTCCAGGGGGCCCTGTAAAAGGTGGGCTAAGCAGGAGTCACTGTTACACACACACATACACACACAAATACACCAGTGGTGAAATCCAAACCGGTTTGCTACTGGTTTCCTGGCCCACCCATGCACGCTGTGCACCAAACGCACGCTGTATGCACATGCGCAGCAAAAGGAGGCTTGGGAAGGTAAGTAGAACAGCAGGGAGGGATCAGCTGTGGCACGCGATTTAGCTTTGCTAGAAAGCAGGATTTCCTGCTTTCTAGCAAAGCTAAACCCCGCTGCACAGCTGATGGTCAGAAATACTTGTTCAGAGGAACTGGTAGCTTTTTAAACTTCTGGTTCAACTGAACCAGTAGTTAACTACCAGTTCACCTAAACCAATAGTTTTTATCACTACCAGTTACCCCGAACTGGAGAGAACCGGTAGCATTTCACCTCTGAAACACACATACATCATTCTGAGCATGGGTTTCAAGCTGGCAAAGCTGCTAATCATGCTCTGGCTTAGGGAAGGATTTTTCTTTCGGTGTGCTGTAAGTGCACCTGCATGTACACGTGTGCACACATACATATACACACACACACACACACACAGAGAGAGAGAGAGAGAGAGAGAGAGAGAGAGAGAGTGGTGAAATGTAAAATTTGTTACTACCAGTTCTGTGGGCGTGGCTTGGGAGAAAATGTGACTGGGTGGGCATGGCCAACTTTTTTTTTTTTTTTTTCTTTTAAAAGCATTTTTTCTACAACCTCTTCGGCCAAAGAGATTGTTTAAAAAATGCTTTTAAAACTCTCTGGCAATCCCAGCTGAGCTGTGCGATCATCGGAGACTTTTTTTTTTTTAACTTTTAAAAGCATTTTTTCGGCCAGAGGTTGTAGAAAAAATAATGTTAAAAATTAAAAAAAAAAGCAAGCCTCTGATGATTGCACGGCTCAGCTGAGCATGGGGGGCGGGGGGCAGGGATTTTTGCTACCAGATCTCCAAACCACCCGCCGCCGTCGCTACCAGATCGGGTGATCTGGTCGGAACCAGGAGCATTTTATCCTTGCACACACACATGCACACACACGGACTCAATAATTTGGGATTTTTATCCACATCCTAGCTGATAAGCTATCTATCATACCTGGACTTGAGGAGAAGGATCTTTCCTTGGCATGCTATTCTAGACCTGATTGTTCCTGGGCAGGGAGCGGGCAAGCAGGGAGAGTGAAGGATGACCCACTCCAATGGTCACTGCCACAAAGACTCTTCCTGCTGAAGCAGCCAGTCCAGAACAATGACGCCTGAACTTTTTCTCCAAAGGCTTTCTCATCTCACTTTCCAGTGCCCCCCCTCCCCAAAGGCGAAATAAGTTTTGGGCTGAGTCACACTGTCCCTGCTTGCCCTTTTCACTGCCAGGGGCCAGTGCATTATCCCTATTGATCTAGAGCTTCAAAATAAAACTGCAGCAGCAACCTTTCAAGAAAGTAATCACATAAATAATGGATTTTTTGGGGAACATGGATCAACACCTTCTTCCTTAAGAAACTGATATTCATTTATTTCCAGGAAAAGGACCTTTTCTGCCATGATTCTTGCCTTCTGGAACATCATGTTTCTTGAAGTGAGATCTGCATACCCCCAATCCTTTTGGTCTTCTGAAAGAGCCTCAAAACCTTGCTTTGCCAGTTGGCCTGAGGCCTAATGCAGATGTTCCTTACTGGAGGTGGTTAGTGAATTAAAAAGACTCCATCTCCATTCCATTGTTCTTAAATAATTCCTATTTTAATTTTTGTTAATTTTAATAGTTAACACTTTAATGTTTTATATTGTAGTTTTTATCATGTTGTAAACTGCCCAGAGTCACTTGATAGTGAGACAGGCAGCATATAAATTTAATAAATAAATCAAATAAACATAAATATATTCTATATAAGCAGACATTCTACTTACAATTTAAGAAGTTCAAACTGATGACTTGTTGCAAAATTCCTTAATGTTTATTTTAGTATTATAATTTCAAGAAAAATAAGTATAAATAATGCTAATGCAAACACAAATAATGCTGATACAAAAGATTATAGGAATTACAATGAGAAATGGAAAAAGGGAATGGAAAAAGGGAGAAATAGTGTAAACATGAAGGTTTGGGAGGATAGCTAACAAATCTCAAATAACCAACCAGACCTAAAGTAGCATATGGCTAATATATTTTAGTACATCATTAATATTTCAGAGACAAGGTATTTTAGAACCAACTTCTAGTAAAAACATGACCCTATTGAAATATCAAAATATGGACACTATTGAAATTGATAAGTGTGGAAGAAAAAGCTATAGATAAATAATTATTTAAAGTTTGTATTGTATTCTGTGTTGCTGCTGTGGCTAAATATCAGATTTAAATATAAACCAAAATTGGGATATAGCATAATTCCATATAGTCCAAAATGGTTTCCAAATTCAACGGAATCCTGCATCAAATTTATGTTTTAGATATGAAATTATTTTAGGCACTTAAGCATATTCCCACAATTTATTTAATTATACTTCCATAGAAGGATTCTATGATCACTTCCATTTAAACATATTTTTGTAGCTGATATTATATACAATGCCAATTCAATATATTTTGAAGAAATGTGTGAAGTTCAATAGCATATGTCAGGTTGAAATGAAATTACGACTTTCAAAATTGTTCCATGATGAATTATTTCTAGTTGACCTTTGTAATATTGTCACTACATATGAAAAAATTTCAGGGAAATGGAGCTAACATTTTAGAAAATATGACTAAAGTAATATACCAAGTGATAAAACATCTTATATCAATGGTTTCCAAATATATTTGAAGTGAACTCAATATTTGTTCTATCTGTTTAACTATATTAAAAATTTGCATCTACTTGAACATACAATCTTGACCTGTTCAAGTTCTGGATTGTATTTCAATAATAGATTAGAAATCATTTTCAATAAAAATTCAGTCATGAGTTATATTTTCAAATTCACCAATGTTTATAGATGTTTCCAAAACAGTACCTTCCTATTATTAGTATCATAACAGAGTTCCATCCTACCAGTGGTATAGCCTAAACTAATTTTTCCATATTTAAGAGAAACCAAAAGGAGTAATTGGAAGATTTTCATATGTTTAATCTAGTAGAATTTACACTGTTGATAATAAGCTTCTTAGAAGTAGAAAGCTTCCAACAAAGGCAGAATAATTCATTATAGGTAGTCCTCAACTTATTTATTTATTGTTTATTTATTGGTTCGATTTATATGCCACCCTTTTCCGAAGACTCAGGACGGTTTATAATGCGTTAAGCAATAGCCTTCATACTTTTGTATATACCTGCTTAGTAGGGCTTTCGGCCCCCACTAAGTGGTGTTCTTTTTTTATATATACAAAGTCAGCTTATTGCCCCTACAATCCGGGTCTTCATTTTATCTACCTCGGAAAGATGAAAGGCTGAGTCAACCTTGAGCCTGGTGAGATTTGAACTCGCAGTAATTGCAGGCAGCTGGCAGCTAAGTGCTACTTAACAGCACTTTAGTTCACTGCTCCACCGCTGCTCCTTATGACCACAATTGAGCCCAAAATTTATGTTGCTAAATGAGAAATTTGTCAAGTAAGTTTTGCCCCATTTTATGACTTTCCTTGCCACATTTGTTAAATGAATCACTGCAGTTGTTAAATTAGTAACACGGTTAAATGAATCTGGCTTCCCTATGGACTTTGCTTGTCAGAAAGTCACAAAAGCGGATCACATGACCCCAGGACACTGCAACTGTCATAAATGTGAGTCAGTTGTCAAGCATCTGAACGTAAATCATGTGACTGTGGAGATGCTGCAATGGTCATAAGTCACTTATTTCAATGCCATTGTAACTTCGAAAGGTCATTAAATGAACTGTTTTAAGTCGAGGACTATCTACATTATAATTTCCTTTCCTTCCAAATCTTTCAAAGAGAAATGTTCCCATAATTAATACTGTTTTCACAATGAATTTCCTTCTATAGGTTAAATTAAATGGTTGTTGCAGAAAATCAAATGTACTCAGATTAATAGGTTTTCCAAAAATACTAGTTATTATTCTTTTGATCTTATGTTTTCTAGGAATAGAATACTGAAGATATTGTTTTCATACCGTCTTATAATTCTGGAAAGCCTCCTAGAGTTGCAAATTGTGATTGAAGTGACTAATAAACAAACAAATAAGTTTATGTTAAATTTATAAAAATGTTAAAATGGTTCATTATATTTTTACTTCTTTTCAATATAACTAGTGGCATATCTGGTTTCACAGAAAAATTCCTTTCTGTCAAGCATCCATCTCCTTATCAACAACGTATCATCTACCCAGAGATTAAATAGCCTAGCACTGAAATTATATTGTTTACTAAAAAGAATTAGAAAATAATCAAGATTATAGTTTTCTATATAAAATGCAAAATTAGCAGAGCGTATGCTGAAGGAAATGTCCCAATTTACTCAATGATTTTAGAGGCAAACACCCAAAACACTAAGAATTAGCAGCACCTCAGTTTCTTTATTTTATTTTTGCATACCTATCTAAGACTTACAGTACATATTTATAGACCATAGCACAAAGGGAAGAATCTGGCTGGATTTTTTTCAACAGCCTCTATTATAAATTAATGCAAATAAACATAATTTGCAATCCCCTCTCTCCTAAAAATCAATTTTATGTAACACAAACTACATTAGCATTCAAAGTACAGCTTCATAAGAGAAAATAGGGTACTTTAGATAGCACTCTTAATCCATATTAGATGGTGATAAGGCCCCAAAATGATATTGTTTGATATATTCCAGAATTTGAGCCATCAAGAGATTTTGTTTTACACACACAGAAAGGGCCCCTTAACAAAAACAGAATCCAGGGAGCCTTCCCAAAAGAAAAGATACCACTGGTCCAGAAAGGAATCCTTGAGTACTATTAGCAGCTGGAAAAAAAAGCTAGAAGTGCACAGAGATAACAAAATGGGAAAGAATGGAGTAGGACGTAAGAAAAAAAAGCTGTTTCTAATAAGGTTATACAGTGGATATAAAAGTCGACACACCTCTGTTAAAATGCCAGGTTTCTGATATATATATATATATAAAAACCAGACCAAGAAAAAACACTTCAGAATTCTTTCCACCTTTAATATAAGATTTACAATTCAACTGAAAAAAAAAAACTGAAATTTTTAAGGGGGCAAAATAGCCATAAAAACTTACAATAACGTGGTTGCAGAAGTGTGCACACTATCTTTATAAGTAGCGATAAGTAGGGTTCAGAATTACCAATCACATCCAAACTGATGTTAACTGCTAATTAGTACCCACTTGCCATCAATTAAAGTGATTCTCATCTAGGCCATATAAACTTTAGCTGTGCTGATAAGATTTTGTCTGACATTGACTCAATTGCCTCTTACAGCAAAAGCCATGGTTTGCAAAGGGTTTATAAAGCATCAAAGATATCTCATTGTTGGAAGGTATTAGTCAGGAGAAAGTATAATTTTTTTCCCCAAGCCTTTGGATATACCATGGAGCAGTTTAGGCAGACATCAACAAGTGGAGAAAATATGGTACAACAATGACATTATCAAGAACTGTAGTCCCTCCAAAATTGATGGTAAAATAAGAAGAAACCTAGTCCAAGGACTGCCAAAAGTTCTATAGCAATGTTAAAGGAACTACAGAATTCCTGGAAAGCACTGGTTGTGTATTACATGTGACAACAATCTCTTATATTGTTCACGTTTGAGGTGGCATGATGGATGCTTTTACTTACTAAGAAAAATATCCAATGCCCAAATGCCCAGCTGCATTTTGCAAAAACCTACATTAAATCTGACAAAAGCATGTGAGAAAATGTATTATGGTCTGATGAGACGAAGGTTGAACTTTTTGGTCATCATTCCAAACACTGTTTGGTTCAAAAATAACACTGCACATCACTCAAGTACACCATATTTTGAGCTATTTTTCTTCACCTGGAACAGAGGCTTTAGTCAAGGTGGAAGGAATAAGGAACAATTCCAAATATCAGTAAATTTGGGCACAAAAACTTCAAGCCTTCTAAAATGCTGAAGATGAAGAGGAATTTCATCTTTCAGTATGACCACAATCCAAAGCAAACCTCCAAATCTATAAAAGAATGGTTTCCCCAGAAGATCAAAGTTTTACAATGGCCCATTCAGAGCCCGAACCTGAATCTAATTGAAAATCTGTGGTTTGATTATAAACTGAAGAGGGCTGCGCACAGAAGATTCCCTCGCAATCTGACAGATTTGAAGTGCTTTTCCAGGAAGAGTGGGCAAAGATTCTCAAAGATGTTGCCATGCTGATGGGTTCTTATCCCAAAAAACTAAATGTTGCCATAAAGTCAAAAGGTGCTTCAAAAAAGTACTAGTTTAAGGGTGTGCACTTATGCAACCTAGTTATTGTACTTATTATTTTTTCTCCTAAAATACTTCGTTTGTTTTTCAATTGAATTATACAGCTTGTTATATTAAAGATGGAAAAATTCTGATTTATTTTGAACTGATTTCTTTTATCTCAAAAACCTGGCATTTTAATAGGGGTGGTATACTTTTTATACCCACTGTAGATGGCCTCCTTTTATTTGATATGTTGTAGCTTTACCAGGGTATCAATTATTCCAAGGAGACTCAACTTCTATTTTTATTGAAAGCTCAGCACAAGTGTGAGATCTTAAGACACACAAATACAACCACTTAAGAATACCTTTTTTGTTTATATATATTTCCCTCCTTCCCAATTTCTCCAGCACTAGTGAATTCTGTCTTGCCACCATTACTTCCGTTTCTGAAAAGTCGATAATACAAATTTATGTGTAAGGATGACTTTATGGTTAACTTTGTTTTTAAGACTTCAGTCATTTCAGAAATCCTGGCTAAATAGAATTGTTTGTCCTGTAAAGCTGCTGTGAAAGTGAAAAGCAATTTATAAAGAGACCTAAGAAAAGAGGGCAAATTAATGATTAATAGAAACACTTACATGCATTCATTTACATGGATGTCAAATCCATTTGCAAGAAACAGCTATTTGATAATATTCAGATGACTCATTCCATGCAAGAGTAATTTATTAAGAAAGAACTCAAAATATATTAGAAAAGAGCAAGTAGCCCAGGGTTCTAGACATCTAGTTTTATAAAAATTTTAAAAAATTATATATATAGGGTTTATTCTTTCTGTTCAAGGAAACAAAAATTGAGAGATTTTTTAGATACAGGGTCAATCTATAGTATGATTGTTTGCTATGAAAAGCATTTATGGCAAGGTTATAAAATACCCATTAACATATTCAGGCACCATCAAAAACTACCTCACGTTATGGTTGCTGTTACTAACTGATCACTGTTGTATTTCCATCTGCACCTTATTTGGTATCAGCATACTGTTGCACTATTTTTATGCCAGGTTCTTAGCAAAAACCTCTATCGAAACCTGAGATACAATCTTTCCATCTCAAATATCTAAGTGGAGAACTATTTTTATAATTATCCCAGCCTATTATATGTAGGAGAGAAATTTAAAATTAGATCTTCCTTCTTCCACAAGCAAAAATGAAAGAAATCATATCACTTAATTTAGCAGAACTGAATTGTGATAAATATCTGTTAATTTTGTAAAATATGAACCAAATAAGACTGTCACACTCTTAATTTCCCAGCAGTGTTCCAATTAGTAATACTAAAAAATAACCATTTCATCATGTCATTGGTGTGCAACAATATCAAGCTATTATTTTTTATGTTTATTCCATCATCTGACACAGAAAAGTAATTATTTTATGTTTAGCGAGCAATATATTACAATCAAACCACAAATAAATGAAATAGCATTGTGTAAAACCTTATTTCCTTCATAGGCCTTATAAATGCAACTAAAAGTTCCAAAGGCCTGTCCCAGACTGTACAAATACAGCCAATTTGCCCAGATCCTTTTATGCATTAATCATATTGACACTGTTCCCCAACCTAGCATCTTCCAGATCTATTCCAATTTCACTAATTTATAATTTACTGGCTGAACATCACAGAATTAATTACCTAATAAAAAGTACTGGGGCAAAATGGGACAGTATGGGATGGTGATTTCCCCTGTATGTTCAGGAATTTTCTGGAAAATTAAATGCAATCTTCAATACATCTTACACTTTTTATTCAAGGAATTAAAATTTCAATTATTTTGACTGCTCCTATCGGTTTAATTTCAGGATGTTTTATTATTTCAAAAACAAAATACAAGAAAGTAAGATCTGCTTCTCAAGTCACACAACAATTAATCAAGGTAGATAACATGAGGCATGTGGTAGATTCTGTTATCCATAAAATCTGAAAGCAGTTCTCCTTTTCAACTGTGATAAACTAGATACCTTTGGAAAAAAAGGAATCCAGTCAGTGTCTCAATTATCCCAACTCCCCCACCATAAGCAACGTTCACAGGGATACTTGCCTCTGCATTTGAAGATTTTATAAGTAAAATAGCTGTTGACTTAAGCTCCAGAAATCATTTGATCCACTTAAGCCACGTTTTAGCCCCACTAAATCAATGGGGCAAGCCAATTTAGGTTACTGATTTCCACTGGTTTTTAATTATTTTAATACAGAAAAGCATAATTAATATAGTCTGACTCCTGAATCTCTCTTTACAACTTCTAGGATTGTGTCCACCAACTTTCTTGGAACAATATATTCCAACTTTATTATACATGATGTGAAGCAGATATTGTCATCAAACTCCTGCCAATTCAGATATTCAATATTAGGAAATTTCAGTCACACTACTGATATTTTAAGTCCACCATTGTTCTTTAGCACAAAAATGTCGTTACGAGTTTTTTTCATGTTCCCGTGAAAAACTGAATCCAAGAATTGAACGGCCTATATACAGAGCGCATCCCCCCTCGCGAAGTTTCTGGCTCCTTTCTCATCTAATACGGCCACTCCGGCCAATTAAACGTTCCCAGGAAGTTCCATACCTTTTGCGGAGCTTTTAGCAGGCGGTGGACCCCGGCCAGTTGGGTGACCAGGGGGATGTCTTCCCTGAAGGAGTAGAGGGGCGGCCGGGTGGGCTCAGGAAAATTAGTACTATTGAAAGGATCGGTGTCGTCCAGAAACTGCACTCTGCAAACCATCGTTGCGGTAGCCATGGTGCAGCCATTCAAAAAAACATAGACATACAGCCGTGGAAACAGCGGCACCAAAACGCAAGGTCGAGAAGAACTTCGATTTCTATCTTCACCACCAAGCAAACGAAAATGACCCGCTCTTCTTGCAAAACATACAAAGTTATATCTCAGTAATCGGGCGGACGGCAGAAATCTTTGAGCGTCTTTTCCCGCTGCTGAGAAGATCTGGCGCCAACCGTGCCGAGGGAGAGAGAGAGAAAGAACAATATGCACGCAATCCAGGAGTCTTGCAAGCAATCATCTCCCGACCATAACTGGGCTGGTAGAATCGGGAAGAGCCCACGAAAGCTTTAGCCACGCATCAAGGAGAGCAACATTAGAGCTGGCGCATCTTCCAGGCAAAGTTACTGCAGAAAGGAAAGGTGGCTGCCGGAGTTAGAACAAGTTCCCGGCGGCGACCGATGGTGGTGGGGGCGGTGGCAGTGCCTCCCTCATTCTCAGCCGGCAGCTCACCCTACCGAAGTGGGAAGCAAAGGCAAATGAGGGAAGCGGCTGCTGCTGGGAAAGTTGCTCCCCTCCCCTCTTTGCTATTGCCTGCGAGAAACAATTGCTGGCGCCACCAAGTGGGTACAGATGAATGGATCCAACAATGGCGACTTGGCACTGCTGTTTCTTTCCCAGGAAGGGCCTAAGTTCATATAGCGGTTGAATCTGTATTTTGAAAACAAGGTTTTATTTTAAAGAACTCCCTCAGTTTGCTGTTAGCAATGTAATTCATAGGTGCGTTATGTCACGGGGAAGCAAGGCTCCTTTTACAAAGATGGAACAATACAATAAATAGTTTTGGGATACATAAGAGTTATATTTCTTTTTTTCCCTCAACTCCGGCCTTATATGGAATGTACTATTTCTTACTGTTCCATACTCTTTTTCCACACTTTGCACTTTTTCCGCACTTATCCCCCATAAGAATAATGTGATAGATGTATTTAAGGAAAAACAGCCAATGGTAGAGAAAAATAAGGCAAAACAAGACCTTGCTTATCTTTACCAGATACCAAGCAAAGGAAGAACATGGACCATTGGAAAGGAGGACAAATGGGAGAAGAGAAGAGAGGTGGGCTGAAGGAACAAGGTACACTGTTTTAACTTCTTTGGTTACTAAAATTGCAGCAAAAGGCTGCAGAAAACAATAATTAGGGTAACCTATAAATGAAATGTCTTTTTCCAGCATGAGAAGACTGATTATTCAATTGCAATATTTTCCAAGAAATATTATTCTTCATTTTCAAAAATGTACCAATTAGATTAGAATATAGAATTAATGTCACTCTCTTCAAATTTCAACACAAAAGTCATGTGATCTACAGATCTGAATGGCTGGATTGAAACTGATTGCTCGAATCAGGAAATAACATAAATCTAAGATGTTGAATCTGTTGACAGATGATGCAAAGAAAGAAGCTGGCAATTTACACAAATATTTGAGTATGGTTGTGAAACCCATGCCCCCCCTTCCCCAAAAAAGGTTACTTAAGAGCCAGACAATATTTGATTTTGAGGCTATGGCTGCCAGATAACAGGACATAAGGATAAAAAGGACATTTATTTAAATTTTTATTCTTATGTTCTCTGTCTGGCAGCCATAGCCTTTATTTACGAAAATTTGTATGGATCCCCAATTCACTCTTTGACTCTGGGCAGCTAACAAAGATAACAAAGATTTTAGAAAGAGTGAAGAGAAGAGCAACGAAGATTATTTGGGGATTAGAGGCTAAAATATAATAAAGAACTTGGTACATCTATTCTGCAAGAACTTGGTATATCTACTCTGGCTAAAATTAGGACTATTAGTGACAGGGTAACAGCAATGTTCCAGTATTTGAGGGGCTGTCTGAGAGAAGAGGGAGTCAAAGCACTTCAGAGCAGGACAAGAAATAACGGAAATTTATCAAGGAGAAATCCAACCTAAAACTAAGGAGAAATTTCCTGACAATTAGAAAAATTACTTAGCGGAGGATTTTAAGAAGAGATTGGACAACCATTTGTCCAGAATAGTCTAGGGTCTCCTCCTTGAGCAGGAGGTTGGACTAGAAGATTCCAAAGTTCCTTCCAACTTTTGTCATTCTGTTTAAGTAAGTGCATTACAGTTATTGTTGGACAAACTTTACCATCTACTGTCCAAATTCCTGGATTGGAAAAAAGTGCACTAAAGCAGATTGATTGCTTTTTAGCACACAATATCACAAGCACCATTTTAATTCTTTGATCTTCATGAAATTAGAGCAGAGGAAAATGACTAAGTTTCATTAAAACCTTGGATTAAAAAAATGAAGGAGCAGTTAACTAACAGTATAGCAAGTAACCATTTGTGCTGTCTCTAATAGACGACGAATACAATAAAAGTAAACTTGATATGCAGTCTGAGGATCTAGAGAATATATTTGAAGAGAAATGTATTATTTTATCTGTAAATTCCATAGAATGTACAGATGTAAACAACAACAATAACAAATTTGGTGAAGGGACCTTGCAAGAAGGATCATGTTCACTAGACTTCCTAGCCTAGGGAGGGTAGAAAGCTAGCAAACCAAATCATTCTAAAGGCTAGAAATAATTCTAGTCTTCAGAATGATTGTATTCACTAGTTTTCTAGTCCTAGGAAGCTAGCGAATCTTCAGGATTTGAGGTCTGTCCTGAATTCCATTGATGGATTTCCCATTCCCAGATGGGGGGGGGAATCCCTAGGCGCAATGTAGAACAGGCCTTAAATCCTTTGTTCCCCTAGCTTGCAACCTTCCCTACTGGCTTCTCCATTGACTTTCTGGGGAAGCCATAGAAAAAATTGCAAAGGGCAATCACATGATGGCAGGATGCTTGGCATGTGACCTGATTGCCAAGTGCCTGAAGTGTGGTCATGTGACAACTTGCCATGTGGGGGATGGAGTGACACTTTATGATGGCTGGAATTGCTTTAATAGCTGTAACACTCCCTTTCATGGTAATTTTGATCAGTTGTTAAACGACTAGGCTAGGACTACCTGTAGTGATTTTGCATGCTTATTAGGAAATGATTTTACCTAACTTGTTGGGTTGGCAATATATAAACTATGAATATAGCTTTAAGACTGCTGTATTGCATCATACTGTGTCCTGATTTGTTAGCTCTGTAGCCAATGTCCTTAAAAGGGAGCTAGAAACCTGGTTTATTTCTCTTTGCTTCTTTTGCTGATATCTTTGCTGTTTTGTTGTGTGCTTTTTGCTGTGTTTCCTACTGTTTGCAACTGTTTATCTTGTATGACTACAACGACTGGTAAGAAGACTTTGTTATTGGATTATCCCTGGACTATTGTTTTACAATCTACTGCTTTATACGTGTATGACCTGGACTGTTTATTGGACTGTGCCTTATTACTATTTCCTGAAAGTAAATACAACTCAGTGTATCTGTGTGTTGGCTGTGTTATTATCCTAACTATTTTCAATCGCTTTTCATGTGCACACCCTTGCTACTCAAGGGTTGCTCTGTGAATTCCTCAACAATGCTGATCCCATTCTTTAAAGTAATTGTAATGCCTGGAGTTCTGTATTCCCAGTTTAATAGCTTTTCCTTAGGATAGAAGTAATTTTGAATGTGATATCAGTCAAAACATAAAAGAGCTAATTGTTTTTATTTTACATGTGCTGTTGGATGATGAGAATGATATGGATGATGAATATACTTTTCAAAATGAGTAAGAAGCTAATTTTATAAATTATATCTCAGTGTGTAAGACACAGAGAATCACGACCACATGTTAAGTTCCAGTTAAGCTAATTATGTCTGACATGGTGTTACAATTGTATCATCCATGTGTATGCATGCATCCACCCATTGCTACTCCTCATAACAAAATTTTGATGAATGGAAAGTGCAACCCTAAGTATCATTAGGTAATATCTTGAAAGTAAGGTAGGGGAAAGAGATGGTGGTGAAAGATTTGCAGGATTTAAGAGGAAAAAAAATCACTGTGTTCTGTGGCCCAAATGGCTCTGAAAATGTTTGGTATGTTGAATTAAAAGGCATTCAGAGATAAAAGATAAAATTGTTATGTTGCTATTATTTCTACACAATTGCTCTTCCTTCCTGACAGGTTTTTTTTTTTTTGTCTTGGGTGAGTGGGTGCAGGAAGAGTAAAGTGATATCTTAGAATCTATTGATAGTAATATTCTAAAAGCCTTTCTTTATACTCCTTCTAGATCTCTTTTACTTAGAATCCAAGTGGGTGAAGGGAAGAGAAAATGTGTTTATGTAGCAAATCATAATTCATAAAGTTTAGGTGGGAAGAAGAGAGATTGCATTCAGCAGCTGAGAACCTTGTTCTCAGGTCAAAGTAATTCTTCCAATTAGACTACCATTGATTGCTCCAGCAACATTTTCTTTTCTCCAGAAAGGCAGAGTGGTATTTAAAGAATTAATTAACATTTGCTTCATATTATTACAGAAACTCATCATAGGCTCTGATTTCAATTTTCACAATATTTTGTCTAAAACTAATAGTATAAAATAATTATGGGCACTTAAAATACATTCAACAGTTTCTAAGAAATTTGTTGTTTTATAAGTTTCCTACAAATTATACTACACTTCATTCTGTTGTTTTTTTAATTGCAACCATGCTAGATATAGGAGAACATGATTGAGTTTTTTGAAATTCTTGTCATGATTGACTGTATAACACAAGGTAGATCTATTCATTTGGATCTGGTCTTCAATGCACATTAATTAATTCTACATTTCCTAATTTTGATATAATTATATTTGGATCAATAAAATACAATATAAGACAAACCAGTGCTTTATGTCTTTTTAATGTGATAGAGTAATTTTAACTAGTGGTCTCAATTATCTGTACAGTAACCGTGTTATAAACTTGCTTCCATCACTTCTCCTTCCTTTTATTCTCAAAATGCTTTCTCTCCATAGATATGCCATCTCAACACACTTTGTAATCAAATCCTTCCTACAATGTTATTAAAATTTACCTTTAATTAACTGTCTTTCTCCAAGGAGATAGATTTTATATTTATGCCTAATAAGGGCAGAGTTCTGCTCACTTTTTGCACTTCTTAAAAGATATCAATTTATTACTTACCCTGAATCAGGGATCAGCTATCAGATGGCCCCAGCTTAAGTCCAAAAGCCCTTAATAAGACAGCTTATCTCTATAACCCTCTGATTGAATAAGATAAATTTTTCAGAAAAGGAAAAAAGAAGTATCGAAGAGAGAGGATATATCTTTCTTTCATGATCCATGCCACCCTCTTACACCCTATCTGACCAATACCATATCTCTTGTACATCCCAGGAAACTCTTCCTGACCATCATATCCCATACTCTCCCGGACCTATGCAACAATTCTGGCACACATCCATACACTTTTCCCAACCCACACAGCATGTCCTACTCACCCACATGTGCCATTCTTGACCTGCATATCTGTACACATTCTCGCTCATTCATCCACTTTTCAGCAACCACTTATCCACCTGCTTTCCACTATGGGGCTACCAGAAGCAGCAGTTGGTCCAGAATGGTATGAATAGTTAATGTTGCATCTTAGCACATCCATGTGACATCACTACATTGCATACTGCATTAGCACCATCAACAAAATAATGTCACTAATTGAAGTCCAATGGGTTTGGCTTCTGCATCATAGTGCTACCTGCAAACCAACCAACCAAAGCCCTCCAAAACATCCTAAGTAAACAAAAAAACTCAGCAGCCCTGAAGAAAAAACAAGAGCAATCTACAACATACAAGATGATGACTGTGATGTGACAGCCACTGCGTAAGACAAACAGGCAGAAGAGTAGCAAAGTGACCCATGAACATCAACAATTAGAAGACATGGTGAAAATTTCACAACACATGGATAGACTTAAGCATAGTTCCAAATGAGAAATTGAGAATATCCTAAATCAAGCCAAATCCAAAAATGTTAGATAATCACTGGAAACTTTGCACTCAGACAAATCAGCCATCAATATGCACATAGAGATAAACAACATCTTTATGCCATTCAAAAGAGACAATCAAAAAGCCAAAAAGGAAACTAAAAGACTAAAACATCTGCTTCCTAGCTATCAATATCTAATTGAGCAGAGATTAACACCAAGATTAATACTAGACCAACAAACAAGACGTAAACAATACCAAGGAATCAAAGAACTACTAATTCAGACAAACTAACAGTTAACAACAGCCTAATCAAGGAACCATCAAGATCACTTCCACCAATACTGACAGAGCATGCCACTAGTGCAGTGATGGCGAACCTTTTAGAGATAAGTGCCCAAACTGCAACTCAAAACCCATTTATTTATCGCAGAGCACCAACATGGCAATTTAACCTGAATAATGAGGTTTTACTACCTAAAATAATGATAAGCAAGGCAGAGTTCAGCTAATTGTTCTAAGAAAAATGTGATAAATGCACTTTTATGCACCTTCATTTTTTTCTGCTTTTGAAATATTATGTTTAGCAACAATAAAAAACTTTTGTAATATTTCTATTTCCCTCCATCTTTCCCCTTTCTCTCTCTCTTTCCCTCCCCCTCTCTTTCCCTCCCTCTTTCTCTCTCTCTCCTTCTCTCTTTTCTTCCCTCCCTCTCTCTTTCCCTCCTCTCTTTCCCTCTTTCCCTCTCTCTTTCCCTCCTTTTCTTTCTTTCCCTCCCTCCCTCTTTCCCTCCTTCTCTCTTTTCCTCCCTCCCCCTCTCTCTTTCCCACCTCTCTCTCTCTCTTTCCCTCCCTTTCTCTTTCTTTTCCTCTCTCTCTCTCTTTTCTCTTTCTCTTTCCCCCCTCTCTCTTTCCCTCTCTCTCTTCCCCTCTCCCCTGGGGGGGGGAAAGGAACCCCTAAACTGGTGCTGGGTGGTGGGAATCTGATGTCCGGAGGCAGACTAGCCCAGGAGCAGCGTGCTGAAGACCAGCTGGCCAGCAGGGAGCTGGGGCATCACAACACCGGCAGCTCTGCAGGAAATGCACTGACATCCAGGAGGTGAGAGCAAGCTGATGACGACGCAGGGTCGCATTATGGCTCCGCGTCGTAATAGGCTTCAGGAGGAGGAGATCCCGTCTCCCCCATTGTGAAGCATGCTAAATTTCACTGTGGTGCACAAGGCTCTGCAGCAGGCAGGCCATGAAGGCAGCAACAGCAGATGTACTGTGATGAAGGTGGAATGCTGTTTTGTGCATTTTTTTTAGTCTCACAAACTCTTGTTTCTCTGCAAATGATGGTGAGAAATGTGACGGAGAAACACGATGGAGCTGGGCTGGGGCAATGGTGCGTGTGCCCACAGAGAGGGCTCTGAGTGCCACCTCTGGCACTCATGTCGTAGGTTCACTACCAGTGCAGTAGTGTATAAAAAGAGAGAAAACCCTCCCTTCTTCTAGATGATGTTATCTAATTGGGTAATGAAATGTCCGCAAGAAAACTAAGATCAGAGTGCACCAATGATCCTTCAGTTCAACCCTGAGCTACAAATATTTTATTTTACATACTCCACAGTCATAGACCAAACAAATAAAAAGAAATGGAACTATACAATGCACAGCAAAGACAGGACTCCTAGATCCCTCTCACAGTTGCTGCTATTGAGCCAGGTTCTTCCTATTCGTACCTGTACGTTTGGTTTTTCTTGCCCAAGTGTAAAACCTTACTTTTCTCTACGCTGAATTTCATTATGTTAGATAGGGTCCAATGTTCAAGTCTATCAAGATCCTTCTGGATCTTGAGCTATCTTCTGGATGTTGGCTTTCTATCATTCTGATATAGGAACTAAAATTTCCACCCATATCATATTGACTTGATATTGTTGCAGATGTAATATCAAAATGCAAGTGCATTCATGTTAGTTAAATTTGATATATTTAATATACAGTAATGAACAAAAATTTTAAAAAAGCAAAATATAAAAGAAATCTATATTATAGATTTCCTCCATTTTTGATACTTAGTAATCAAGGTTGTGTCTTTGTTACAGGTATTATTTCATTCCACTTAAATCATATCTAACACCTTGAATTTATTAAAGCACTTATTAGTATGTTTTACATTACCACAATCCGTAGTTACAAATTAGCTATTGTAGATATTGTAAAATCAATGTACCAAAATAACCAAGGAGGTTACAAAAAATTAGCTGCAGCAATGGATATAATAAAACAGATGGGTTTTCTCTATATCCAGCTCAGTCTGGGTTAATTTACTCACCTTTCATCAAATAGTTGTCTCCTCAATTAATCTGTATACAGAAGAACAAAATATTATTTAGTTTCTGTTAAGTTTGATTTACTTGCACCTGATGCTCCAGGATCTTTGAAATGTATAGTTCAATGATTGCAAGGTCACATCTGCCAGCTCCTTCAAAACTCTAGGATATAATCCATCTGTTCCTGGTGATTGGAACTCTTACCATTTTCTTGGCTATTTTGATTTGCATTTCTATTCTGTCTTTTATGATACTGATTTCGATATGCTGGACTGTTTTTTCCTTTTGTGTGAAGACAGATGCAAAGAATGAATTAAAGAGTTTCATGTCTCCTTACTGCCTTTCATCTCCTTGCATTAGTGGACCGATTGTTTCCTTGACTTTTTTCTTGACTTTTATATGTTGAAAGAAACTAGTAAAATTATTTTTGAAATTTGTTGCAAGTATAAGTTTATTCTGAGTCTTAGCTTTCCTGACTTCATCTTTACAGATTTATGCTATATTGTGGTATTCTGCCTTAGTTATGTGTCTCTCTTCCTATTTTTCATACTTGTTCTTTTTGTCTTTCAGCTTATCAGAGAGTTCTGAAAAGAAAAAAAATATTTGGAGATAGAATTTCAATAGTTTAGGGATAAGGGCTAGAATATACATTTATTGGACACATTATCTCACTCTGTAGTCCCACCAAATGATCTTGCTTCCTATTATGAAAAAAAGAAATTTGAGAAGAATTTCTGTATATAGCTGTTCCAGGCTTTAATTAAAACTGAAACAACAGGGGAAGTTGCAAAATGATGAAGAAATAATTATACCATAAAAATAGCAAACTAAAATAATCATCTATCTTGCAGATAGATTAAGCACAAAAACCACATCCCCATCTGTAAAAAATACATAAAAGCAATGATTCTTCTTTGAGAATAATATAATTATATTTCTAAATGATATAAATATTTGCTAATGAGAAAAGGAAAAAGAAGGTGCAGAACAATTATTTTGGCACCATGTTCAAAATGTCATTAATTTTCTCAATAAATGTTTTGGACAAGGAGAAATAATCTCTACCTGTTTTTCAAAATATACTTTTCTGTTGACTTTGTATTTTTATCTGAATATAATATGACAGTGCATGAAAGAAGTGTGCAAATCAGTCTGAATGTGATCATTGTTACATATATTACTGTGCATTACTATTCTGTTTGGTGACATTTTCTAGAGTGGAAAAACACAAACAAATGAAATTTTATTCCAACATAATCAGTTTTGTATAAAAGTACTCCTGTTACTCATAATCCTTTTCGTAGCTATTCCAATATATGCAGTTTTGGTGTTAGTACCCTTACCCCCAAACAAGCAATCCTTAGCATACTTTTCCAGGGAGCCGCTTTGTATGATATAACCGTGACAGGGGTGGGTGAAGACTCCTGAACATGGAGTGGTAGAGAAGGCATTTCCCATGGGCCAGAAAAAGTTGAATGCCTCAAGCGTCTGTGGTTTCTGCTGAAGCTCTGTATTGAAAGGGAAAGCATCAGCTACTAATCTGCATATCATATGATAACGGCCCCCAGGGAGAGAGTGTTCTCTGTGGGAGCGCCGACCCTCTGGAATGAGCTGCCCACCGGCCTCAGGACAGCCCGTGACCTTCTCTCCTTTCGCCGCGAATTGAAGATATGGCTTTTTCACCAAATGGGCTGAATCCATAGGGGTGATTTTTAATAATTTTAATTAATTTTTAAATTAATTTTAACTAATTTTAAATTGACTTTGATGTTTATGTAATTGTTTTGTTCCTTCTTGTAAGCCATCCTGAGTCCTTCGGGAGAAGGGCGGCATATAAATTACATAAATAAATAAAATAAATAAATAAAATATTGCCATAGAGGAGGTAAATATCCTCTATTATATTAACAGAGTTAATACAGGTAGTCCTTGGCCTACAGCAGTTCATTCAGTGACCATTCAAAGTTACAAAAACACTGAAAAAAGTCACTCTATGATAAATCTAGACAACCTATGTGCTGAGAAGAGCAGCAAAGATGGTTAGGGGACAGGAGGGTAAAACTTATGAAGAATATAAGAACTGAAGTTCAGGAAGAAACTATTAAAAAGGAACAACTTAATTTTATTCCTGACTTACATGACAGATTGGCAATTTTGAAAGGATGATATCTGGGGATCCTCCTGATATTAAAAGATCTTGCTCGTGATCATCTATCTTTTAGATAACTGATTTTAGGCAGATTAATTCAGTGAATGAGTTGAAACAGAATAATTTATAGATGATACAGAAACTGGGTTCTTTGGAAAAGATCATATCAGAAAGAGAAGCCTTATTTATCAAATTTCTCTCTCACACACACACAAAAAGAAAACTGAAACTGAAGTTGAAACTGAAACTGAAAATTCTGTTAAACATTGTACTACAGATACTGAAACAACATTAAAAGGAAATAAAGATGTACAAGATGAAACAAAACCAGATTTGTTATACTGAACATTCCTTCCAAGATCATCCCCCTAGCATTTTATAAGGAGAATATGATCTAGGAGATTTTTCTCACTGCCATTAACATTTATGTGGGAAATGAACAATATATGAATTTCTGAGATCCAGTCTGGTTACAGTTATTTTTTTTAAACTTTTATCCACAATATAGGGTCATATCCTGCTAATGTAAATGAAGCGGGCTCTGATAGATGACCACTGGATAACTTTCTATTCACTCTATTCTAAAAAGCAATGCATCCGGTTGGAAAAAGTACAAACTCAGCCAAAATCCTTTTGGTACCTCTAGAAGGCCTCTAAGTTGTCAGAAGAAAGGAACATTCTAATGACATACAGCTTAAAGGTTGGTTAGGTCAAGGGGATCCACATGAGTTAAAAGTTGTCTAACATCAGAAGATGATTTGAGTCTATGCTTCAGTAATCTACAAAAAGAATTATAACTGTTGGCAAAGAATAAAATGAAACAGTAATTAGGAAGTGTCAATTAAAAATGACAAATGTATATGATCACATAAATTGCTGAGTTAACAGAATCCTTTATCTAGAAGGGTATAAAACCATTGTACCTAATTTCTGTCTTTGTTAAACGCTTCATGTACAGAGCTTTGAACCTATTGCGCAATATACAAATTGTATCTGATTAATCCAAAAGTTGTGTTTGTCTTATTAAATCCACAACATTTATGGCACCCTCCAGATGGGACTAAGGAGGAACTTTTGTTCTACCAGACAGCCTGCCTCAGCGGGAATCGACGCCTCTCCAAGGAAAATCCACTGGCCGGCCATTAGGACTCCTCTGAAGTCCACGGAGATTCAGTGAGGAGGTGCCGTAAACCCACTGACGAAAACAGGCCAGTCCAGAATCCTTGAAGGTTAATCAGACACAGAGACTAAACATAAATACATAGAAAGAAAGAAAGAAAGAAAGAAAGAAAGAAAGAAAGAAAGAAAGAAAGAAAGAAAGAAGGTAAGTATAAATCAGAGAGTTAAAGTCTCTCTGTTTAGACGTGCCTACCCTTTAAAGGGGTGGAAGAGTGGGGCTTGATCACCCCCCTGAGGGACCAGGTGGCATCCTGAAGTCTCTGGAATTAAGTATTTAAGTATTGGAATTAAGGAACTAAGTATTGTGTGTAATCTTATGTGTGGTAAGAGAAGAACTAATTGCAGTGTTATAAAATTTCTGATAAACTGACATTCTTAAACAGCCAGAGAACTCTGAAAGAACTAAGAAAAAAGAAGACATTGTTTACTGTTCTTCCCACCCCGGGTTTAGCAGGCAGTAAAAAGGTAAAGCCTGTCTAAATGGGAAAACAGACAATTTGACTTAATCAATTTGGTGTGATTTCTGTTAAATATATATATGTATATATATAATGATAGTGTGTAAAATTGAATGGGATTGAATTGATTGTGATATGTGTGAGTGAGTAGATTTGTGCTTGAGGCTGTGGGAGATGTTTGAGATTATTGTAACGGTGGGATTTTTTTGTATGTGAAATTGGTTTAAACAAGAAGTCTGATTGCAGTACAAATGTGAAAGCCTGTGTGTTGATAAGGTGAGAAATTAGAGAAATACTGAATGTGTTGCTTTGTTGTAAGAATGCTGAATGGAGGAGGGAAGCGAGGCTTGGTTGCGTGCTGTAAAACATTTTTTTTCTCTCCCCCCCCCCCCCCGTTCCTTTGGAGGGGAAAAACAGGAAAAGAGATGCTTTTTGTTCCTTTAAAACTTTTTTTCTCCTTTCTCTCACCCCCCCCACCCCTCCTCCTCTTTCTGCGAAGCCTCTTTCATTAACATATGAAAGCTATGCAGATACATTCTCCTTTCTGCTCTGAATACATTTTGATTTTATTTTTATTTTTTTCTTTTCTGGCAATTTTTGGAGGTTTAATACGCTTAATTAAACCTGTACTAAAATCCTGTTGTTCCGCCGGGCTGGGTTAGCAACATAATTTTAAATTGGATGTTTTAAATTTCTGGGGTTTTAAATTGAGCCGAATCCATTTAATATTTTTAATTATTTTAAATTGGTGTTTGTCTTGTTTTGTTTTCAAAAATAGGCTGTACACCGCCTTGAGTCCTTCGGGAGAAGGGTGGTATAGAAATAAAATTATTTTTATTCTTATTTTTATTCTATCGCAAAGAAATGATTTTGAAAGATTTTTTGAATCTGACTTGCATTTTCCGGGAGGCAGAGAATTACATTTTGCAGCTAAAGTTACTGCCCTTTTAGGAATTGTTACAGTGATGAGTTAGAAATTACAATATGTAGTAAGAGAGATTCAGTGGCATTTTTGTCTAAAATGTTAGATTCTGCCTCGAGAGTATGCTTGTTTTTGTCCACTTCAGTTTACAAGGAGATTAGATATTGGTGCTGAGGAGCTAATTTGTTTATAGAGGGATATACGGTAGTTGAAGGGTGAGAGGAAGTTTTAAGGGAAGTCAGAAAGTTGCCTTTAAGTTGGTCTGCACAGACTTGTGCTGGCTTGGAAATCAGGATGGCAGTGGTAGGAGGAATTGAATGTTTTATAAGAAAAAGGAGTTAGAGAAAGTAGAATTGATGGAAGGGAGAAGGTATGTGATTTGTTTTTGGAAGGTTATGGATGTTGTATAACCTTTGGACGGGGAAGGAAGAAAGGAATGTGAGAGTGGAACCAAGTGATAATGGGAAGAAGTGGTGATATGGGCAGGGAAGACAGCGTTAAAGATTGCCCAGATCCAAAGAAGAGGAAGTGGTGTTTTTAATTGACAGAGATCAGATTAAGTGGACAAAGCTTAATCAGTGAAGGGAGTGTTGGAAGATTTGAGAAGCTCAATATTAAAAGAGCAGGGAAATTCCCCTAAAGAAAATAAGCAGAAACTCAGGCAGAGTTCAGCCCCCACCTTTACCAATGGGCCATTAAGAAACTGAGACGCCACCTTATTTTCCACAACAAAAGAAGAATAAAAGATGTGTTTGTTTCTTGCTTGCCTTACTAGGAACAATAAACTGATTCCAGGAGTTTTGAATTCAGGAAGGGAAAGCTCTGCCTTTCAGCAATCTTTAAAGGGAAAGACTCCCCCCCCCCCCACAGGAGTAGTAAAAAATTCACTCCTGATAGAAAGGAGGGGTGGCATCTCTGCCTCCATCTATAAACAAGCAAGAATTAAGATAATTCTATGCAAAATTAATTGAATCTGGACCTTGGAGTTTGAAATGGGAGGGACATGAAAGAGGAAGCCTTGAAAATTTGAAACAGGCTTTAACCAGGGCTCCTGTATTGGGTTTGCCAAATTTGGAAAAGCCATTCGGTCTCTTTGTAGGCACACACACACACACAAAAATTGAATTGCACGAGGGGTGTTGGCTCAGAAAGTAGGAAATTGACCTTTGGGGAAGCCCTTATTGTAAGCACCCCACATCAAGTCAGAACTATCCTTCACTGGTGATTATCTGATTCAAGATTCTAAACAAAAATGAAACAATTTTAATGCAGCAGACAGATTTGATTTTACTTACAGATCACAATTTGAATCAAGCACAGTTCTTAGCCAACACTAGATCAATGGATCACCTTGGATGTGAACATTATGGTGTTGAAATAATTGGTTTACATACAAAAATAAGACCTGATTTGGAGGGACACCCCCTGGAGACAAATTGCCTCGAAATTAGACTGCTCAAACCTTTGAATTGTATTCATTAAATTAAGCTCTATGGACAGGGAGCCTGGATAGCTCAGTAGACAAATGCATTGTAATTTAACACCAGCTGTCTGCAATTACTGTAAATTCGAATCTCACCAGGCTCAAGGTTGACTCAGCCTTCCATCCTTTCTAAGGTAGGTGAATTGAGAACCCAGTTTGTGGGTGGCAATAAGCTGACTTTATGACGGCTATTGCTTAATGCATTGTAACCCTTAGTCTCTGGACATCATTTGGCAAAATATGGGTGGAGTCATTGGGGACTTCAAGCTATTGTAGATGAACTTTTAAACGAAGCTATGGTTGTATTGGGATATATCCTTTAGTAACACCAATTATAAACAAATGTTTGGTTTGTAAAAAGGTGAATAAACATGCTGTCAAAAAACAACAGATGGGTAAGAGGTACCACCAGCTTTAAAACCATTTCAATGTATTCATGTGAATTACCAAAAGTGGGGAGTGTAAAATATTTATTAGTCATAGTGAACCACCTCACAGTGTGGGTTGCAGCTTTTATCTGCAGTAATGCTACAGCAACAGTGGTGTCAAGAGTTTTACCCAACCTAGACAGATTATCATCATATGAACTGTTGTTTGGAGTAGTTTTCACTACAGGAAGCATATGCATTAATTCCCTGGAAACCAGAGACAAAGTATTGAAACAATATGTGTATAACCTGTCCAGATATTTTGAAGTTTTTAGGAAACAAGGACTATTAGCCCAAACACCACCTTTGAAGTTTCCAGTCCACAAATTCCACCACGATGATTGGATGTTAATCCAAACTGGACGGAAGTTAGACCCCAAGTGAACGGGCCCAATCTCATCAAGAAGGTCCAGTGAAGTTGATGATCCAAAGGATCCAAGGGACTGGTAGGCAGCTACCAGTGGGAATAGCGTTCTTCATCATCTGGACTATTTTTGTATTTTTTCTTTCTTAGGATTCAGTGGTTGCCTATGCTGTTTCCCAACTGAAAAGGACTACAACTGCTCAGATTCCTTTGTGCATTCGCCCAGATGTATTGGTTTTGTAATTGTGCTTTTAAGATCTTAGGAGGACGATCCTGGATCCACTGGATGAGACTGATACCAGGTTAAAAAAAAAAAAAAAAACTGACAGGCCATTGGAGTGGAAAGCAGGGTGTATTCTTTAAGAAGAATACACCCTGCTGAGTTCTACCAGGAATGAACTCTCAACGCACGGTGGTGATCATCAGCCTTGCTGAATCACTCCGGAAGCTGATTCCCAGCGCACGGCGGAAGATTTGTAAAGAGGACAACTGCCTTCACATTGTACATATACATATTATTAGCTGTAATATAACACTTTCTTACACATACTAATGTTAGAGGGAGTTTGGGTGTGGGTTCTGTGGGTAGTTGCTTTTCTAGCCTTACTAATACTCTTGTTTTACATATATAAGGAATGGTTTTGTGGTAGACCTAGGATTTTTATTGCTACTCCTGTTTCCCAAATCACACACACCACTAACCCTTTCCCTGATGTAGTGAGCTTCACACCATAGTTGATTATGATTTGTTTATGGCTTTGGACATTATTTGCACTAGGACTCTCAAGTGAACATAAGATGAACATTGATTCCCCAAGTAGAGACACTTTAGGTCAAGTTCGCTCCCGCCAAAAACGCATTGCCTATGCACGGGGTCCTTACTTTAGACCTAAGTCAACTCCACCACCTAAGGTTGCACTATTGACATTCCCAGCTGAGGGGGGAATAGATAAGGAAAATGGGCCTCTACAACAATTGCATAGAGGAGACTATATATCACGGATTTTGGAATAAAGTCAAGATCTTGTTAAACAGTATGACCCTACCCTAGGTCAGAAATGCTGCTTATATTTATCTGCTAGCCCTGCATCTTATCATGCTGTTCCTGTCAAACCACAACTCTGGGTTAGAACAAAGGCTACCAGAAATAAACTTTAAGAAGGGAAAGTGGGGTGGATGGAATCTGTCCAAGACCATTTCAACCTCCAGGATTTCCGTTCTGGTTCAACTTAAAGTCCAAATCAGGTTTATGTATCCTTTTTCCACCTGGAAATACTACCTCTTGATATGTTTTTGAAGGACCAATTCTCAGAGATAAACAGAAGGACTCCTCACTGGAAGTCCCATTGCAACCACTGGCAGGAATGTTTGTGGCAGGGACTTAGGGGTCTGGACTAATGCAAGGAACTACTGAGTGCATGCCTTTTCCATAAATCATCTTATGTGGAAAGGATGCATATTTGTGTTTACCAACAAACTGGACAGGAACATGTAACGAATCAGGTGTGGTCAGAGAAATTGCCAAGGAATTGCAGGATAGGGCTTCCAAGATAGGTCAGAGGTTATAAACAACTGATATGTGGTTTTCTTGGTTGCCTGGATCCGGGTGGATTAATATGGCTGTGGCAGGCCTAGCTTTTATTCCTTGTGCAATCCCTATGCTGAAACAGCTATCAATAAGAGCAGTAAAGGAGATTCAAGTTGAAAAGGAACTAGCTTTGACAGAACATTTTCTTAATCAACTTGGTCCCTATCCTGTGGAAGAACATAAAGATTCTGAGGCAGACCCATATGAGGAAATGGAACCTGTAGAAAGAGGTAGAGAATCTCCCCAAGAATTAAGAGAGTAAAAAAACAACCAAGAACTACCTATCCTTTACTTTTATTAATTATATTTTGTTAGACCCTATATATGGTAGATTTGTTTATTGGAACCTTGTATACTCAGAAGTTAAACTTATATGAAAATAGTGAAAGTTTCTGCATTGAAAAATTTTCAGAGGGGGGAATAATGTAAATGAAGCGGGCTCTGATAGATGACCACTGGATAACTTTCTATTCACTCTATTCTAAAAAGCAATGCATCCGGTTAGAAAAAGTACAAACTCAGCCAAAATCCTTTTGGTACCTCTAGAAGGCCTCTAAGTTGTCAGAAGAAAGGAACATTCTAATGACATACAGCTTAAAGGTTGGTTAGGTCAAGGGGATCCACATGAGTTAAAAGTTGTCTAACATCAGAAGATGATTTGAGTCTATGCTTCAGTAATCTACAAAAAGAATTATAACTGTTGGCAAAGAATAAAATGAAACAGTAATTAGGAAGTGTCAATTAAAAATGACAAATGTATATGATCACATAAATTGCTGAGTTAACAGAATCCTTTGTCTAGAAGGGTATAAAACCATTGTACCTAATTTCTGTCTTTGTTAAACGCTTCATGTACAGAGCTTTGAACCTATTGCGCAATATACAAATTGTATCTGATTAATCCAAAAGTTGTGTTTGTCTTATTAAATCCACAACACTGCATTTAGCTCAACAAGGAGATACCTAAAATAGAATGCCAAGATCATTATTTTTACAGATTTGCCTCCAGACTCAAAGGTGCTTTTTGCCTCCAGAGATTTGTAAAGATGTTCAATGGAGCTCATTTGACAGCAAGTCAAAAGGGGATTTTAAACATTTTCTATTCATTTTTTGATACTGAGGTGAAGTTTTTAAATCTGAGGATGTGATAATTTTGTCAGGTGTGATCAGCTGAAGGAAAAAAGCAGTTTTTTTTGGGGGGGGTAGCTAATATTTTGAGGGAGAGGGGCCACCATGACTTGAAGTTTTTTGTAGAATATTTTCAGTACATTCTTTCTGTATGTTGTTATAGTTTGAACCTTTTTCTTTCTTTTTTTGCTTTTCTTTATGAGGATTTCCCTTTTTTCTCTCCAGATATGAAAATCTGTTTGTTTCCTTGACTTACAGAAATAATGGAGCTTTTTTTTTTAATATAGAGTTTTTACTCTTTTTTTTTTTTTTTATTGCAAAAGTTTTACAATTACATTTTCACCCTTTTTTTTTTTCACCCCCCCACCTCCCTCCCCAAACTTCCCGTCCTCCCTAACCCTCCCTAACCCTCCCCCCCCGGACTTCCCTATTATGTACTCATAACTAATAACACTAATATATATACCTGAACCCATCCCTCCCCCTATATAATTTTCCCTCTTTGTCTCTTTACATTAAGATATTTCTAATACATTGTTTTCAAATAAAAGCTATTTGATACTTTCTAATTTGATATTTGTTCTGAACATATTCTATCCACCTTTTCCATTCCCATTCATAAGTCTCTTGTGAACAATCTTTTAAATATGCTGAAATCTTCGCCATCTCTGCAAAATTGGCCATCTTCGAAGTCCATTCCTCGATAGTGGGCAAAGCTTCATTCTTCCAATATTTACCTATCAGCAGTCTTGCTGCTGTTATCATATACAATATCAACTTTGTTTCACCCAATGTAAAACCCTTAACTATGCCCAATAAAAACAGTTGTGGAGAAAATTGAATTTTTTTCTTCAATACATTCTGCATGACCCACCAAATTTTTATCCAAAAAGCCTTAACTTTCCTACAGATCCACCAAACATGATAATACGTAGCATCCAAACATTCACATCTCCAACATTTTGGCTGAACATTAGGGTACATACATGACAACTTTTTAGGATCTAAATGCCATCTATAAAACATTTTATAGAAATTTTCCCTCAGATTCTGCGACTGTGTAAATTTAACATTCTGAACCCAAATTTTTTCCCATGTTTCCAACATCACTGGTTCTTCAAAATTTTGTGCCCACTTAATCATGCAATCTTTAACTAATTCCGTTTCTGAATCCCTTTCTAGCAAAACATTGTAAAGCCTTTTAATATGCATTGGACCTTTCTCTCTTATATATCTAACCAATTCTTCCTCATGCAACATAATACCAGTTTTTTGGTCCTCTTTCCATCTCAATTGTAATTGATTATATTGTAACCAGGTTAAATTAATCCCTTCGTCCAACAGTGTCTGCAATGTCTTCAGCTGCCATCTGCCCGCATCTGTAAAAAGAACCTCTTTGTATAAAAACCCCCCGAGTGACATTATATTTGTATTCCACAAGGTATGACCAAGATCCAGCCATAGCGGTATTTTATAATCCCATTTGAGTCGGTGCTTCTTCCAAACTCTCATCAAAGAGTCTCTAAGTATATGACTTTTAAATACTTTATCAACTTTGTCATCATAAAATAGGTAAGCATGCCATCCAAATTCAAGATCAAAACTTTCTGCATTCAATATTCCAGCCTTTTTACTTCCAAACCAATCACTTGTTAAAGTTAAAGCTACTGCATCATAATATAACTGCAGGTTTGGAAGTTTAAGGCCTCCTCTTTCTGGAACATCTTGCATAATTTTCAATTTCACTCTCGGCTTTTTCTCGTTCCAGACAAACTTATTAAGTCCAGTTTGCCAAACTTTCAGTTGTTTATCACTTTTAAGCACCGGAATCATTTGAAACAAAAACAGAAATCTTGGCAAAATGTTCATCTTAACTGCTGCTATTCTTCCAAGTAAAGACAGTTGCAGCTTTTTCCAAGTCTCCATGTCTTTCTGAACCTCTCGCCACAACACCTCATAGTTATTTTGAAACAATTTCATATTTGATTCTGCAACCTGAACTCCAAGATATTTTACCTTAGGTACGATTTCAAAACCTGCCCTCCTTTCAAGCTCATGTTTACGATCTTGTGTCATATTTTTGATTATCATTTTAGTCTTTTTTGAATTCAGTCTAAAACCTGAAACTCTACCATAGTCTTGTATAATGTCATTCATCAGGATTATTGATTCCATTGGTTGTGATAGGGTAACCACCAGATCATCTGCAAATGCCTTTATTCTATAATCCTCTTGCCTTATCATTATGCCTTTCAAAATTTTTGAGTCCCGTATTGTATTTAGCAAGACTTCCAATGTTAAAATAAATAAGAGTGGGGACAACGGACATCCCTGTCTTGTTCCTTTTTCAATTTTAAACTCTGTCGTCAAACTTCCATTAATAATAATCTATTATTATTATTAATAATATTAATACTTATTAATACTATTATAATGATATAAGAGTTTTTACTCTTATATCATCTGTACTTGTTAAAGCATTCTGGAAGATTAAAAATCCTTAGATGTCTTTCCAAAAGACATTTAATCCCTTTTTTGGGATTTACAAAAAAAAGGGGGGGGAGGGATATAATTCAATTGGCTTGGGTAAGAGGTTATTGTATTCCAATTCTCATTTAATCAGAGGATCGGTAGATTATAAAGTAATAAACTGAAATTTTATTTAACACTAACATTCTATGAAGAATTAATATAACAGATACATTGTTTCTGTTTCTGTTTTTAAATCAACAGTCATGCTTATTGTTCTGCCTATCTTCCGCCGATACTTCTGTCCAAGTATCACATTTTGAACATGACATCCAGTAGAATGCAGAGGGAATGGTTTTGAAAGGAGGAAGAGCTCCTACCAACTGGGCCTTGAGACTGGGTCAAGGAACTGGCATGAGTAAACAACTCAGACAAGTCTCAACCTACTTCATACAAATGAGAGAGAAGGGGGAACACTTTCAGATTTGCAAGAGTCTGTTACTATAGCTTTATAATAATAAAAACTACTACTGATCTACATAGCACCAGCTTCCTAGCCTACTTTGCCTTGAATGGCTAATACATCCTCGATCTCCTGGTAATTATTTAAAGGACAGGGGGATGCAGGACAACCCCTTTTCCCAACAAATAAATATAATATTATGATACCTTAGATGTAGCTTTTCTTGCCAGTGAACCAATGGGGGTTGCTACCGGTTCGCCCTGGTTTGTGCGAACTGGTAGCAGCAGCGGCGGGAGGCTCCGTCCACCCACCCGGACATCATCAAATAACGCTCTGCGCATGTGCAGAAGCTTCTGTGCATTACATTTTACAGTATTACATTTTAATACTGTTTGATGTGGTTACATTTTGTACCTTACCATTCCCCAAAGCAAAATTTTGAAGACATGAAACATGATATAAAAACAGAAGTCTGACTTTCGCTGTCTTCCTAAATAGCAATTCTGAACAACTAATTGCCTTCCTGAGAGATAATTTATGAAATGAGTTTTACTACATGCAAATTTGCTTGGTTGTTTTATGTTACAGATGCCTCAAAAGAAGTCTCAAATTTCACACAGGGCAAAATTAATGGCAAACCATTAGTAAAGCTATAATATATCAATAAGACATATTGAGCATGAAAAGTGATTAATTAACATATAGGAAAGAAAGAAAAACAGGCCATTGCACTTTCTGCAATTCTGCTACAATTACTTTCTAAATAATTTGTCACTAAATAATTTAATCATGTTTCTTCTTTGTTTCAGGTTTATAATAAAAATAAATATTCCAAATGAGTTGATTGTTATAAAAAGAGGATTAATTTGAAATTTTAGATGCTATAATGTGAATCGAGGTGAAAAATGGTACTCTACCAAGGAGCTTAGCAGATACTGAAAAATTACTATAGATGCATTAAGTAAAGCAAATCTTTGGATCTTACACCTTCTATAAAAATATGAAAAATATTATTATAGAACCACAGTCCAGCACAATAACATTGAAAAAGAAAAATAAGATGTCCAAGAAGAAACCAGCAAATTTCCACAATGAACTGTCTGATAAATTGAAAGACAAAAAAAAATAATAAAAAAACATTATTGTCATTGTACGTGTATACACAGTATACCCTTACAATGAAATTCACTTAACACCCAAAGACCAGGTCCAACACACATAACAATCACTGAACACACTCCCACCCATCACAATTCTCCACCTCTAAACCGCCCAAACATCCACACAACAGACCAAGTAATACTGTCAAACAGCTCACCGATGGTGGCCCTTTAGTTCATTGTTGAGTGCAATTATAGCTCTGGGATAAAAACTATTCAGAAAACGTGTGGTCCGAGTTTTAATTGTTCTGTATCTTCTGCCAGAAGGCAACAATCCAAAAAGATTGTAAGGGAAGAAAAGAATCAATATAAAAAATGGAAAGAGAAAGACATATCTAAGGCAGAAGCAGAGGTGGGCTGCGGCCGGTTTGGACCGGTTCGGGAGAATCGGTAGTTCCAACTAGAGGCTGGGCCTGCCCACCTGGGCACTATCCCATCCTACAACGCTTCTTACTCGAGAACCCTTCAATACCAAATGTCCCACAACAACCATCACCAGTATCATACCAACCCAGCTGCTTTGCTTTTATAGCTGCTGTTTGCTAAGCAGGTGGGCTGGCTAGGACAAGGTCTTAAAAGGGCAGGGCACCATTGGTCCAGTGCTACCGGTAGCTAATTTCAGGCAGCCTGTCCTCTAACAACTTGCTAGAACAAAATATTGTATATTCTTATATTTTATGGAAAGTATACTTTATTTCTCAAGTTACAGTCGCTTTCAAACACTGACCCATACTTGGATATACATAGCACAGAAGTGTTGTATGCAGGACCCACTTAATACCCCAGGATATTATCCCAGTTTATCCAAAGAGTTAACCATCTTTCTGATTATCTCAGAGAGTTCTTGCATTCCTTGTGAGATTCTGCATTATATAACCTCCTCCTTAGGAATTAGGTGCCCATTTTTCTGATATTCACCATGGTCTAAGGATGATCCACAGATGAAAATTCTTTAACTAGGCTATAGTTCCTCTTCATGAGAGCACACCAGAACTACAAGTAGTCCCTGATTTACAACCATTCATTTAGTAACTATTCAAAGTTATAACAGCACTTAAAAAGTGACTTATGACCATTTTTCACACTTATAGCTTTCACACCATGGTCATGTAATTGTAATTCAGATGCTTCGCAACTGAGTCATATTTATGATGGTTGTGGTGTCCTGGAGTCATGTCTCCACCTCTTGCTACCTTCTGACAAGCAAAATCAATGGGTATAATAAAACCATTAACTCTAATCTCCCTCAATTGTAGAAAAAAATTATTTCATCACAGATCAGAGTTTTTTATATAAATTTATAACACACAAAATCCCTGCAGTGAAAGTATGATACTGATGTAAATCAAAACGTATGTCTTTCACTATGCAGAGATGCCCCAGCTTCCATGTCGAAAAGGCAGAATTGGTTTATAGCAGCTAATAAAACAATAAAAAGAATATAAAAAAGAAGCCACTTTAAGATCCAGTATGGGGGTTAAATTAAATCAGCATTCAACCAGTAGATTAACATTTGAAAATAAAAATCAGAAGAAAGAAAGAAAAGGACAGCTAAACCCCAGATGTTCTTAAAAAGCAGACAGTGGAAAGGAAAAGATGGAGACTCGACTCTCCAACCACTCCCATCTAGAATTGTTACGTTCTAGGTCTTCTTCTCAGATAGGTCCATGGTTGTCCAAGAATAATATTGAGTCATTCCTAGTAGCTCCTGTTCACAACTAAGGAGTATGCTGCCAAAGACCCAGTTTGGTGGTACAGTGGCTAGAATGCAGCATTGTAGACTAATTCTGCTGACTGCCAGCAGTTCGGCAGTTTGATTCTCACCAGGCTCAAGGTTGACTCAGCCTTCCATACTTCTGAGGTTGGTAAGATGAGGCCCAGATTGTTGGGGGCAATATACTGACTCTGTAAACCACTTAGAGAGGGCTGTAAAGCACTATGAAGTGGTATATAAGTCTTATTGCTATTGCTATTTGGATGTGAAACCAGTTTTCTGTCAGCGGAGGGAGGGGGGAAATCCTACTGAGTCAGAAAACCATCTTGGGGACTCTCATGAAGCAACATTTTGTCAACAAACACTGATTTGTTGACATCTGTTAAGAAATACCAATGTAATTCATCTAAAAAGTGGTTAAGGCACTAGGTTAGAAAGTGGGAAATCATGAGTTCCAGCCCTGCCTTAACTATGAAAGCCAGCTGGGTGATTTTGGGCCAGTCACTCTCTCTCCATCCAACTCATCTCACAGAGTTGTTGTGGGGAAAATAGGAGGAAGAAGGAGTGTTGAATATGTTTGTTGCCTTGAGTTATTTGTAAAAATAATAAAAGTGAAATGGAAATAAAACAAACATTTCTTCACATTAAATGAAGTGCTAGCTAATGGTAAAATGGGGTAGTACCTGGAGTATTAAGTTTAAATTTCACAATCTTCGGAAAGGTTTATGATATATAAACTATATTTTTTTAAAATGCTAGCATATTATCTAGCTGCAATCCATGCAAATCCTCAACCTTCACTGGTACTACTTCACAATCCAAGATAATTAAAATTCTAATTGTGTAAGAATGTCATGAATGAACTTGTGTTATTCAATTCAGAAATCCCCCATATCTCATCTCTATAAAGAAAAGAGAATTCAGATTCAATAAAAGATGTACAACAAGCAAATTTAATAATTAGTGCATATCAGAAGGGTACTGAAATGTCAGAACTATATTTAGTAGCAGGTAGTTTTTACTTTTTATGCTTTGAAATGGATGCAACAATTTCATGAAGCTAAAAATAATAAAGTAGCATTAAAAAAATACATGCTAAAGGACACATTTTCCTAGTAGTCAGGTGTTCTTATGCACTCTTAGCCAAATTCTAGAATTTTACCATTCTCATAATTAACTGTTACAGAATTTCTGAAATATTGGCCCCAGTTGATAGTAATCTAAACAGACCAACTGTATTTAAAATAAGGATCAGCATGATGAAAAACATTTTCCTTTCATCAACTTTTAACTTAAAAAAACAATATTATTAATATATAAATTAAAGAGAATGAAGAAAGACAGAATCTTGCTGAATTAGTTGTCATTGTACCGTCACAAATAGCTGATAAGGGATAATTATAATAGAACCATAGAATTGGAGGGAATCTTGGAGATCTTCTAGTCCAATCTCTGTCTAAGGCAGGAGCTCTTATATGATCCTGGACAAATGGTTTCCAATCTTTTCCTGAAAACCTCTAGCAATGGAGCACCCACAACTCTGGCAGCTCCCTTGGGAAAATTCAGCAGAGTTTATGGCAAAGCAATGCCTTCCTTATTTGAAGATATAAAATAAGACCTAGAATTGTTGAAAAAAGCACTTTGAGGCTTTCATTCAAAAATACAAACCTGGACTCACCACTTCCATTAAGGCTTCTGCAGAAGCTCCAGCTAAGCCATATATTCTGGACATTCACTTTGAAAAAAGTAAAATGAAGATGCTGAAGAGTACTGGGCCTAAAACAAAACCTTGGGGTACCCCTCTGCATGTTTCCCTCTGTGTAGGTATGTGAGGGATATACAATGTGTGCAATTAATCAGTCAGTTAGAAATCCATCTGGTGGTCATGCTGTCATTTTTCTATTTTAGCAAGATGTAGGTTGAATAAACATTTTTATTATGAGAACCAACTTCCCTACAGATTTTAAAGGCTTGATTCAAGGCCTGAAGGGAAGGGAAAGAGAAAGAGAAAAAGATTGGTAGTGAAGGAGAAACAATTCAATCAGCCAGAAGGAGGCATTTCTTCCTTTTTCTGGCAAACCACCAAGGACCAGGAAAATCACTAAATACCTTGCTCAAGTATTCAAGGTTGGAAGAAGTATTTTAGAGGGCTGTACACAGACCCTGCTAGTAACATAAATGAGAGTGACATCCATCTGGACCAAGAAGTAACCTAATTTATTGAATCCCTTAAGATGAACAAGACTCCAGGTGTTGATTGGGTTGTGCTTGAAATAATTTAAACATTCCAGCTGGTTGTTGCCTCATGCCTATTTATGTTGCAGCATGCTTATTTATATTCAGAGATAAGACTGATTATGCTCCAAAAGACTGAGGCCTGGCAATAATAATCTAAATTTATTAAAAAAACCAGGTAAAAAAGAATGATCCATGCAATTACAGACTATCAGCCTTTTGCATGTTGTTAGTAAATTATATATTAAACATTTAAATCACACGCTCCAAGACTAGATAGAGATTGATGACTTAATCCAAGATATAGTGGCAGAATTCAGAGATTGTGGTAAACAGCAGACATTCTGATATTCCAAAAAATACACCCATAAAAAGAAATCGTCCCTCTTTGTGTGCCTTTGATTCAATTTTCAGAAACGCCTTTGGGGGTGGGAAAACATGGCTATTGATATTGCCTCCAGTTTCAGATACAGAAATTCGACTCATACAGAAATTTAACACCATCTTAAGAGTGAGATGCAATTGCCAAGAGTCCATCAATGGCCCTTGTGGAAGTGCTAGAGGGCCTTGTTCCTCCATGGCTTTTGGAGTCTCCAAAAAGTTAGCACAAACGGTATATATTTTCTCTTCTTTTTGGAGACTGCAAATTTCCAGGCCTGATGGACATGGAGCTGCCTCAGATAGACAGGGTTTTTTTCAGAAGCAAAGACAAAAATATTTACATTTATGTATTTATATATTCATTTATTACATTTATATGCTCCCCACAGTAGTGGTTTTCACTTACCTTCGTTACTGGTGAGCGTGCTCTTGTGTGCGGTGCTTCTGCGTATGCGCAGAACCTTCTCCGCATGTGCAGAGCGTCCGTGATGATGTCTGGGCAGGTGGGTGGAGCCTCCCGCCATCCCCGCTATTGGTTCACCCAAACAGGAGCAAACCGGTAGAAACCCACTATTGGCTCCCCATCTCACTTCCAAAGTGATTCTTTATTACAAATTTTGTGGTGTGTGTCTGTGTGTGTGTGTGTGTGAGAGAGAGAGAGAGACACCAGCAAAGTCAAGTTAGGCATTTTCTGAATTTTTGACATGCTGATCCCAAAAGGTTTACCATCACTGTCTTATAGCAACTGCAGTTTGAAACAGAAAGCAGTTACTACAGTATAAGCTCATCCCCCATTATGATGATATTTAACTGACAAATTTTAAAGAACAGATCTACATGATGCTACTTTCAATTTATTCTCAGTCCAGTTTGAAGGCACTCTAAAGCACTCTTTTGCTGTTCCAGTTTTAAGGTAGTTTTTCACATTCTGATCAAGCTTTGCCAAATAAATGCTTTACAATATCTCACTGACAATATTTTTGATAACACAGTCTGATCTGGGAATCTATCCTGATCCTATTGGCCTCTTGAGACTGCTGTGGATATCACCTCTCATCACAAAACATGACTGTCCATGACCGGTTTGGCCTGGATATCTGGTTATATCCTGTTTAAATTGCAACTAACTTTTTTTATCTTCAGAGGTCCCCCCCCCAACTATCCAGTTGATTGAGCTATGGTATGGGGGTATAAGTAGGACTATACAATTTCCTTTTAGTAAAAAAGATCCAGAAGAATAGCTGGAGTAACTGGAAATTATTTTAGGAAGCATAACATATGCATGGACCTCAAAAGGAAAAGATAAAATAACAAGCCAAGTGGAAGAAACTTGTATCCTGTTCTGTGATTTGATAATCACAAGTCATGTATAAATCATTCATAATAGCTTTTTCTCAGAAACTAAATATTGATTTAATATAATTTATCTATAATGAACTGCTATTATAATAAGAATATGTATATAGTATATATTGATATCCAATTGTTTGTTGGACGTATCAGTGTCACATTTAGACAAAAAATGTAGGTAGATAAAAATTATTGAGCTTCTCTTTTATTTATGCTTGATCATTTCTCTAAGTACTTTTGCCAGCAGTGTTAAAATAGCACAATAGATCTTTATCTAGGTTGCAAGTTGTTTTATTTTTATTTTTCATTTTCTAAAGATAACTCATTTTCTCCCTGAGCATTTTTTTTAAAGCCTAAAGGTATGCCATTTTACCATTTTGATAGTCACCTAAGGTAGAATGGTTCCACCTTGGCCCCTCACTAACCCATAATTTGCAAGGTCAATCCAAAAACTCTTGTAGGAGATTACCAGCTGAATCCAATGGTGGGATCCAATTCATTATTTGTTTGGAGTTGCTACACCCCATAAGAAACCTGAGTCCATCCCACTCTTAAAGTTCACTGACTTTTATCTGTCACTATTATGCCTTGACCTTTAGTAGATCAGATACCTGTGAATAGGTAGAATGAAATAAATTCATAATGCTTTTGAACTTTATTCTGGCTCCTGATTTCCTGAACCTGACATCTCTACATCAAAACAGGATTTTCTTAAGCATGCTTAGAGTTAAGCCTGCACAAGCACAGGACAAAGCAGCTTAAATGGTAAGCATGGATATATTCTTTGTAACATGCCTTCAAATTCTAATGCAGCAATGCTTTCTAAAGGATCACATCTGTTACCAATTTAAGTTTAACAGACTAGTGCCAATTTTTGTTTCAATAATAGATATTTAAACTCATCATTTTTGCTCTGCTTTGGATTAGCCTGCACATTTAAATCAAATCAAAGACTTAAAAGGCTTGGTGATTCAATAAGAAAAAATTCAAATTTCATCTAAAAAACCTAATAATAATCAGGGAAGGTTTTTAAGAGCTGGACAAATAAATCTTTAAGTGATAAACAATGATATCTGTATGCAAATTGTACATATATGCAGTACATTAGTAACTGAATAAGAAAGCTGATAGGGACCTTGGAGGTTATCTATTCCAACCCCCTTCTCAAGCAGGAGATCTTATACAATTTCAGGCAAGTGGCTGAACAGTGGCCAGTCTCTTCTTAAAACCCCCCAGTGATGGAGCATCCACAATTTCTGAAGGCAACCTGTTCCACTGGTTAATTGTTCTCATTGTCAATAAATTTGTCCTTAATTTTATGCTGCTTCTCTCCTTGATTAGTTTCCATCCGTTGTTTCTTGTCTTCCCTTCTGGTGTTTTGGAAAATAGGTTGACCACCTCTTCTTTGTGGCAGCCCCCCAAATAGTAGAACATTGCTATCATGTTACTTCTAGTCCTTATTTTCATTACTCTAGACCTGGGGTGTCAAACTCACATTGTCACGGTGGCATCACATGATGTATCGGGACTTTTTCCCCCTTTGCTAAACCAGGCATGGGCGTGGCTAGTGCATGATGCATCTGGTCCATGTGACAAGAGTTTGACAGCCCTGATCTAGACATTCCAAATTCCTGCAACCTTGGCAACTGCAGCACACTGCTGGCTAACTACTGGTGTGGTTCTCCAGTAGGGCTCCTAGATCCTAGATTTTCATACGTATGACTGTTTCAGCCATAAGTCACATGATTATGGTCACATGATTTACATTTGGATGCTTGACAATGACTCACATTTATGATGCTTGCAGTGTCCTGGGATCATGTGATCTCCTTTTATGACCTGCTGGCTAGTAAAATCAATGGGGAAACCAGATTCACTTTAGAACCATGTTACTAATTTAACAACCGCAGTGATTCACTTAGCAAGAAATGTCGTAATGGGGCAAAACTCATTTAACGAATTTCTCACTTAACAACATAAATTTTGGGTTCAGTTGTGGTTGTAAGTTGAGAACTACCTGTACTTTCATTGTAGACTACATGTTGAGTGTAGTTTGTCAGCCAGTTATGAATTCATCTGGTGGTGATGCTATCTATCTGTTCTGCCCCAGCTAAGGACCCCAAAGAACGCAGCACACATAAAGTCTGTACAAACCTTAGTTTGCTAAATTAAATCAGTCTTTTTCAAACAAAGGCTGTTAATTAACTTTCTTAACAGCCTACAAGAATCAAAAGAATAAATAATTGTAATCTTACTATGGTTGGCAGAAAGCCCAGAAGCAATTTGCAGAGAACTAAGATGTGAAGGAGAGTGAACGAAGTTGTTCCCTGCAAATTGCCTCAGTCATCATCCTTCCTTAAATAGGCTAAGGGAGTAGCCAATTAGCCCCAAGTCTTACTCTCGAGGAAACCTCCTCCTGAGGAGCCACTCCTGCCTTTTGGCAGCTTTGTGCTCCCGTGCATCAAGAAGAGGCTCCTCCTCTTCTTCCTCTTCACTTATGGGAGCTTCTGGAGGTTATGAAGGCCCTGGCTAAATCCCCGCCTCTGGCACCACATCTTCTCATTGTCTGACTCGAGTGCCAGCTGCACAGACTGCTGGTGCAGCACCACACCAGCCTCCTCGCTGTCGGAATCAGCTACTAGTTGCACAAGCCGCTGACGGCCCACAACACTATCCCACATTTTCTGTCTTACCAAGAAGTAGGTTGCACTGTACTTTGTCAGATGCCTTACTGAAAGTATACGATGTCCCCAGCATTTTCTGATCCACTAATTCAGTGACTTTGTCAAAGAATGCAATAAGATTTGTCTGGCATGATTTTTTTTTGACAAACAAATGTTGGTTTCTGGTTATAACTTTACTTACCACCAGGTGATCACAGATTCGTTGCTTGATTATCTTTTCCAGGATTTTCCCAGATATTGAGAAAGGTCTGTAATTTCCTGGATCCATTATTTTTCTTTTTTGAAGATGGTGATCTCTTGCCATTTTATTGCTTATTTTGAGCTGCATTCCTAGTCTCTCTTTTATGGTACTGTTTTTGATAGATTGGACTGATTTTTTTCTTTTGTGTAAAAACAGATGCAAAGAATGAATTAAGCAATTCCATTTCTCCCCTGTTGCTTGCAACCTTCTTGCCATTTTTGCCCATTAATGAACCAATTGTTTCCTTGACTCTTTTCTTGTTTTTTATGTGTTGAAAGAAGCTTTTAAAATTGTTTTTTACATTTATTTTGAGCCTCAGCTTTACTGACTTCATCTTTGCAGCTTTGAGCTATATGCTAATATTCTGTTTTAATTATGTAGACCTCTTTTCACTTTTTATTTTTGTCCTTTTTGTCTTTCAATTTATCAGAAGTTTTTTGTGCAGCCATGCTGGTTTCTTCTGGAATCGTTTATTTTTCTTCTTCAGTGGTATTATGATAGACTGCTTTGATAATCTCACTTTTCAAAGTTTCCCAAGCTTCTTGGGGTTTTTTCTCCCCTTGAGTACTTTTATCCATGAAATCCTTCTGATGCACTCTCCAAGTTTGTTGAAATCAGGATTCAAAGTACAAAACTCTAGTTTGACTTTGTTCCTAGACCATGTTCTGCAGCACCTAATAAGGGACAGGTTACACCTCACAAGAACTGGGAAGAATTCAGAAAATAACTGGCTCAGCTTATCAGAAGACTTTAAACCAGGGGTGAAATGCTCCTGGTTCGGACTGGCTCGGGCAAGTAGGTAGTGATGGCGGTGGGCAGTTCGGAGAACCAGTAGAAAAATCCTTGCCCCCGCCCCCCATGCCCAGCTGAGCCGTGTGACCATCAGAGCCTTTTTTTTCTTTTAAATGGCTTTGACGATCCCAGCTGAGTTGCCTACTAACCGGTAGCAAAAAACCCTCCTCTCCCGCCCCAACCTCCAGCTTGCTTACCTTAGCTGCTGGTCGCAACGCCTGCCTTGCTTCGCTTGCTGTAATCTCTGTAATTCATTGCATCAGCAAGCAACTGAATCTTCCTGCCTGCAATCAAGCTCATCGGTGAGCAGCTCTATCTGCCTTCCTGCCTGCCTTGCAGGGATCTCCAACCTTGGCAACTTTAAGACTTGTGGATTTCAACTCTCAGCAAAACTGGCTGAGGAATTCTTAAAGTTGCCAAGGTTGGAGACCCCTGTTCTATTGGGTAAGTTTTTTTCCCCTTTGGGAGCTTAAAAAAAAAAAGTTAATTGGGGGGTTTTTTAGTTGTTCTTTTTTTAGACCTAGCCATTTAAAGTTTAGGAAGTTTTAAATTTAGCTGCTTTTATATAAAAATAAAAATAAATTAAAATAAAATAACATTTGTGCAGCTTTCTGAGATTTAGTGTGTTTCTGTTTCACTCTAACTACACAAACACACAAAATCTCACAAAGCTGTATGTGGAATTTTGTGTGTGTAAAGTGTGAAAGTTGGTTTTTTGGGCTTTTTGTGGCTGTGTGAGGTTCCTGCTTGTTGCAGGAGCCATTTTGGGTCTAGCACAGCTGCTTTTACAGTGTGGGTGAGCCAGTTGTGTTGTGTTGTGTTGTGTGTGTGTAAAGTGTGAAAGTTGTTTTTTGGGGCTTTTTGTGGCTGTGTGAGGTTCCTGCTTGTTGCAGGGGGCATTTTGGGTCTAGCACAGCTGCTTTTACATTGTGGGTGAGCCAATTGTGTTGTGTTGTGTTTTGTAGGTTAAAAAAGGGCAAAGAAATGACATTGACTTGGCCATGTCCACCCAATCCCTTACCACCAAGCCACTCCCATAATTAAGCCACGCCCACAGAACCAGTAGCAAAAATTTTTAGATTTCACCCCTGCTTTAAACTAAAAATGAGGGGAGAGGGTGACCAATTTTTAGACAATCTTTAGGATCTTTGGGATTTAATTTCCAAGCCCAAATAACAATGAGGTACAGGGTGATGGGAAGGAAGGAAGAAAAATTCAGATAAAAAGTAGGCATCAGATCCATTATCATGTCCTGCCATTCAGTTGGAAGGGGGTGGGGGAGGAGACTTGCTGGCATTTTAACTTGCTTTTTGCTTTTGCTGCAGCTGCTTGGGAATTAGGGAAGGAGAGCAACTTCGGATACAGAGCAAGCTGTTTCCCAGCTGATTTCAGCCTGTCTCCAAGGCCGTCAGGCCCTGAGGGTGAACTGTTATCTCTTTGCACATCAGAGATTCTCAAACCAACCTTGCAGCATCACTGGCTGCAGTGGACTGGTTGTGGGGCTAGCTTGAAGAAATGAAAGAATGCTATTTGCATTGCATGGGCTTTTTCAGATTTTGCCTTGTTGTCCTGCAATCACTTCCCTCTCAGTAAAATTTCTTTAATTCAACTTAATGGATTAAGAGTCTCACTTTCCTGAGGCACTAGCCGAAGCAGTTCCTTACATTAGGCAAAATCTGCAAACCCAGTCAAACCAGAGAGGCACACTGCGCTACTGTGGGGACTGTGCACATGATGTCAACACAAGGCAGCAACCAGGAGAAAGCTGAGTGCTGTGGGGGTAAAGCCTCACCAGGTCTCCCTCCAGGCTGGACCTGTCCCAGTGGATGGAGAAGATTGGAAGACTGGGAGTGGTCCACTTGAGTCAGAAAGAAGGAAGATGGGGAAGGAAGAACCAAGGGGGTGACCATCATCCATGGCAGCTGGCAGTGAGAGCAGCAATTAGAGCTGGAAGAGCTTGAGGGGGAGAAAGGCAAGAACCTGATCAAGCAGTGCATGATAAATGCTTTCCAAACCCTGAGGACATGTGAAGCAAATGCCAAGGCTGCTGCCATGAGACCCAGTGAACCCAAGAGGAAAGATTGGAAGGAGAACTTAAGTGCTAGACACCACAGCAGGGGTTTTGCCAACTCCAGCCTCTGCCTCTACTGTGGCAGGTGCAATACGTAGGGGAGCTGCCAGGGCTGCTGCTCTGGCAGAAATTGGCCAGGCAAGAGCTAAGCACCAGAAGACTCTACCCTTTGGTGTGACGTTTGATGGAGACCCCAGCAGCTGAGATATTTTCTGGACCATGTTCTAACATGGAAGAGCACATGCAAGAGTATGGACAGGACTACATACAAGTACATGCAAGAATATGGGCAGAAGATCCCTACAGAAGGCGCCAAGGTGAGGAGCATCACCCTGGCCTTGGAGGGGGCCACAGCCCACTGGATGGTGACCCTCCACAATGCAAAATGCACCAGAGCTCAGAAACTTTGATCGCTTTTTGACACCACTCTTTTGGTGATTTGAAGTTGTCTTCGCCAATCGTAAAGCAAGGGACAGTATCAAAGTCATGCATCAAGGCACAGAGTGGTGGTGGAGTACACCGAGAAATTTCATGACCTGGCATGCTGACTCAATGACTGGCTGGAAGACATCCTCTCAGTTGCTTCAAAGTTGGGCTGAACGATGACCTGTACAACACCTGTGTCTCAAGGGAAGCCTCTGCCACTCTTCATGCTGGCTGAGGAGGTAGAGATTGACAAAGGACTCCACCGGCACTGCTCGACCCAACTGTGGAATAAACCAGTCCTAGGGAAAAGAGAGCAGTGAAACCATGAAACCTGCAGCTGTGCTTTACTGCCTGTTTCCAGTGTGGCCAGAAGGGACATCACATGGCAGAGTGGAAGGCCAGCCATCCAGCCAAGAAGACTCCTCCTTGGCTCCCTGGGAAAGCCACTAAGACCCCACAATGGGCCAGAGAAATGGCGTTGAAGGGAATGGAAGTTGTTGAGTTCATCTTGTCATTGAAGTATGATAAGGGAACTCCAACCCCACCATCCGATGGCCAGGGACTAACCAACACTGATGATGACCCCCTGGTAAGTGGCCTGGTCATACCAGTGATGCTCTCCGTAGAACTAAGTTTTCAGATCTCAGGGCTGAAGCCACCTTATGAGCCTTGCTAGACTCGGGCTGCACCAAGTGCTTAGTTAACCCAGCCCTGGTGGAAAAATTAGGAATCCGCTTATGGTGGCATCACATTTTGCCAACTAGATGAATCGGTGGCAGGGAGCATCCCGAACATCTTTGTCACCAAATCTATAGAAATGCAGATGGGGGCCAAGTAGAGACTTTAACGGATCCAGGGATGGAACCTCCCCTAGTCTTAGACCTGGCATTTTGGACCCTATCCAACAAAATGAAATTTAATGTAGAAAAAAATAAGATTTTACACTTGAAAATAGCAATAGTACTTAGACTTATCTACCATTTTGCTTAACGCATTGTAAGCCTCCCTGAATCTCCGGAGAAGGGCAGCATATAAATCAAATTTTTTAAAAAAACCATTTCACAGTGCTTTACAGCCCTGTCTAATGGTTTACAGAGTCAGCATATTCCCCTCAACAATCTGGGTTCTCGTTTTACCAACTTTGGAAGGATGGAAGGCTGAGTCAACCTTGAGCCTGATGAGATTTGATCTGCCAAATTGCAGGCAGCCTGCAGTCATCAGAAGTAGCCTACAGTACTGCACTGTAACCACTGTACCACTGCAGCTCCTATATGAAATGTACAAGTACAAATTAGACAAAACCTGTCAACTGTCATCTTATGCTTGCTGTAGTTCACTGTTATTTGGTGATAGTGCCATTAACTGTGGGAGGGAGGATGAGGAGAGTGATGCTTGGGGAATCGAAAGTAGAGTTGTACCTCAGACATGTAAAACTCAAGGCCTGTGGGCCAGATCCGGCCCTTGATGTGTTTAGATCTGGTCCACAAGGCCACCCTGGAGATGCTGAGGGGCCACCCTCCACTATCTTGACCCACCCCAGCCTATCCTGGCACTCCCCCTTGATGTGTGTACAGGAGGTGGCAAGCGCTTGGGGATGGCAATGCCCGGCAGCAGCTGCAGCTCATTGGCTGCTCAGCTGATTGGCCAGTAGCGATGGCCAGGTGGATGTGAACCTGGGTCGTTCAATAAGCCATGTTCAGCCTCGCCCCACCCAAACTGCAGTTGCGCTCTCAGGGTCCTGCAGCTAGGCCACCATCTGCCTCACCTCATCTCACCCCTTGCTTCACTCCAGTGGCACCACCACCACCACCAGCAGCCCCATCCAGCAGGAGCACTCCCACCCATCCGCTCTCCTCCAGCCTGGGAAGCCCTGCCATTGCAGCCACCTTGGAGTTGTGCCTCCAAGCTTCAACCCCCCACAGCTCTTCCACATCCACCTTGAACAACCTAGCTAAGAAGAGCAAGCACAGCAACTGCAGCCTTGCGAAGGTAAACATGGCTGGGCAGCCCCTAGGGAAGCATGGCTAGGCTGGGCTGGGTGGTCCCAGTGCCCTGGAAGCTTGAGGGCTAGGCTGGGTGCTTGCCCTCTCTGCCCAGGGTTCCCAGCAGCCCACACCATCATCCAGAAGTCTTCCACACAGCCTGACAGGGGCGTTGAGGCTCCTCTGGTGGATGAGGCTTTGGCACTCACCCTGCTCTCGCCTTCCTCCGCTGGAGACCTCCAGATTCCCCTTCCAGCCTTGCCTTGACCCCATAGGTGCCCTTTTTGGCTCTTTTCCTCCCATCACCTGAGGGGCCTTGGAGAGGTAGAAGCAATGGTGGGATTCATCCAGTTCGCACCACTTCGGGAGAACCGGTTGTTAACTTTCTGAGCAGTTTGGCATACTGGTTGTTGGAAGAAATCATTAGAGCAGAGAACCGGTTGTTAAATTACCTGACTGCCACCACTGGATAGAAGTGACCAATATGGAAGCCGCACCTTGCCCTTCAGATGTGTCTCACTTGCAGCCTCTTCATGCCTCTGTCTGAGGATAGCCGGGCTTTCTTCGGATGTGGCTCCCACAACTTGCACCCCCTCTTCTGCCATCTAACCAGCATTGCCTGTGAAAGCTAAATTTTGGATGGATATTTCAGGGATTCTGAACTCTATTTCTGGGCTTTTTGGACTTAGGAGAGTTATTAAGAAAAATGGAGACCTTGTCTCCTATTTGGTAAAGCTGAATGTGTCTTGTTTTTTTCCCTTACAATCCAAGGCTGAAAGGCAGCCCTGAAAATATCAGAATCTGATCAGAAATAGAAGTAGCTTAACTAGAGAGGTTGAGTAGACCTTGTGGCTATTAGATCAGCTTCAAAGTGATTGTGGATTGCTGATATTTTCCCCTCCACCCATCTAGGATCTCTCCTGTAGAAAATATATAATTTCAATTTATCAAAGGGGGCTGCAGTAACTTGCTTTCTCTCCAAAGATGCTCTGATGTTGCTAAACCTGCTCAAAACATCTGGACTCACAGCATCCTACTGAGGCTCCAGAATGGATACCTAGGGCGCTCACAACTGCTTGCCTCACTTGGCACCTGGGATAGCGCAGCTCATAGTCCATATATACAGCATCTGTCTTGAAGACCTGTGTGCCTATACTGACATTTAAACCCCAAATATGGCCAAACAGAAAGTGGACTTTGAAAACAGGTGCTTTCAAAAGAAGTGGAGGAAGAGTACCTGTTTGTTGACATTGAAGTTAAGGTCTTGTGCCTTGTTTGTGGAGTTAATGTGGTTGTACTTAAAGAATATAACATGAGATGGCACTATGAGATGAAACATCAGGAGAAGTACAAAAACTTGGACATACAGCAGTAGCTAAAGAAGGTGGAAGAATTGAAAAAGAGCCTGATATTATGGCAGCATATGTTCAGAAAAGCAAAATCACGAAGTGAAGCTGCTGTGAAAGTTAGTTTTATAGTGGCAGAAGAGATAATTAAATAATCCTGGCCATTTACAAAGGCGGGAGTTTGTGAAATGCTGCATGATTAAAGTGTGTGAAGTGTAAAGTGTAAACCAAAAGCAAGCATTTTTTAATGGAAGCCTAAGCAGGAATACTGTTGCTGATCAGATATATGAGCTTGTCACTGATTTACAAGGACAGTTGATTGAAAAGGGAAAAGATTTCATTGCATATTCCCTTGCCTGTGAATGAAAGCACTGACATCAGTGACATGGCACAGCTGACAATCTTCATTCGTGGAGTGGATTCAAGTTTATGCATTACATAGGAACTTTTGGATATGAAATCAATGCATGGCACTACCATAGGAAAAGACATACTTGAAGCAGTATTTAAACGTGTAAATGACATGAAACTGCCCTGGGACAAATTTACAGGACGGACAACAGATGGAGCATCTGGGAAAAGAGTGGCTTAGTGGGGAGGATGTGAGAGAAGATGAAGAGTGAGAATTGCACAGATGAGCTGACAGCATATTACTGCATCATATACCCAGGAAACACTATGTGGCAAAGCCCTGAAGATGGAACATTTAGTAAGCACGGTAACACAGACAGTTAACTTTATAAGAGCCAAAGGTTTAAATCACCATCAATTTAAGTCTTTTCTGGAGGAAATGCATTCTGAACTTGGTGATCTGCCGTATCACACAGAGGTGTGATAGTTAAGTCAAGAAAAAGTGCTCAATAGATTTTTCGAGTTGCGTAAGGAAATCTGTCAATTCAGGGAAGTAAGGGAAAAGACTCCTTAGTATTGCGGGATGAAAAGTGGCTGTGTGAATTAATTTTTCTGTGTGACAAAATTAAGCATCTCACTGCACTAACCCTTCAGCTTCAGGGACGGGACCATGTGATCACGGACATGTATGATGCAGTGAAAGACTTTAAAATTAAGCTGCGACTGTTGGAGACTCAGATGCAACAAGGAAACTTGAATCACTTTCCCTGTTGCCAAACAATCATAAACTAAGTCTCGACCACTGTGTTTTCAGATGCTCATTTTGCTGATAAGCTGAGCACGCTTCACATGGAGTTTACATATTGTTTTGTTGACTTTGAAACACAGAAATTCAATTTTGGACTATTCAGTAATTCATATGCAGTTGACAGAAAGCACTTGTAAAAATCCAGATGGAGTTGATAGAACTCCAATGTAACAGCGCACTTAAGGCAACTATGATGCTGTGGGGCCCACACGGTTCACCAGGTTCATCCCTGAAATGATGCCCCAACTCTGCAAACAAGCTGCTTGAATGCTCTGCATGTTTGGTAGTACATACCTGTGTGAGCAACTTTTCTCTGTGATAAGGGTGAACAAAAGTGTACACTGAATTCTTCTCACTGATGCCCACCTCCACTCTATCCTGAGAGTTTCCACAGCTCAGAACCTAACCTTGAACATGAATGAACTTGTAGACAAGAAAAGATGTCAAACATCCGGCTTGGACAAAACGGTATGAAAGAGAGAAATAAATAGTTTGTTGTTTTTTTTTTGTTTGTTTTAAATTTGTTTTTGCAGATTTATTTGAAATATTTGTTCATATTTGAAATGTTAATCCTGTTTGGCCTACATCTTAGACATAATATACTCCTAAACTAATATGATATAGTTTTACATGCAACTTTGAGGGCAACCAAAATGCTGATGTGGCCATCAATGAAATTAAATTTGATTCCCCTGGACTACAGTATGCAATCACCCTAAAATTGCTTTTTGTGCCTTAAGTTAACAGAATTGGAAGGGACCTTGGAGGTATTCTAGTCCCACCCTCTGTTCAAGCAGGAGACTGTCATTTTAGACAAATGGCTGTCTACTCTCTTCTTAAAAGCCTCCAGTGTTACAGCACCCACAACTTCTGAAGGCAAGCTATTCCAATGGTTGATTGTTTTTACTGTCAGAAAGTTTCTCCTTAATTCCAAATGGCTTCTCTCTTTGTTCAGTTTCCAATCATTGCTTCTTGTCTTGCCTTTTGGTGCTTTGGAAAATAAATTGACCCCCTCTTCTTTCTGGCAGCCCTTCAAATATTGGAACACTACTATCATGTCACCCCTAGTTCTTTTTTTTAAAAAAGTTTTTTTTATTTTTTTAAAGTTTATTTTATTTTTTACACAAGCAAACAAACAAACATACAATGTATTTTTTCTGAACAGAGTATTTGCCTGTTCACAAATTTAAACAGTTTTTAGTCATTTCAACTGAATTTATATATTACCTTTTTTGTCATAATATTTATTCTCTCTATTTTTTTAAAATCAATATTACCCTTCATCCTAACCTCTAATCTTAACCAAATTCAATTTTTTCCTTCATCTCTATATTAAACCCCTTATATTTAAAATCTCACAAATATAATTCCTAGTATTCCCTTATATTCCTTTAATATAATCACTAATGTTTTCCATTGTCAGCTATTTCAATATCCAACATCTTAATACAAATCAATTAATTATGTGGTGTTACAATCATTCATTTCTTATAAGAATAATAAACCCAATTGTTTATACCATGATTTAAGGAAATGTATACCATACATTTCCTTAAATCTTTTTCCAAATAATACAATCCAACATTTTAATTCTGAATCTTATCTCTAATTTCAATTACTTTATCAAACATATGTATTTATACCTCTTCAAACAACATCTTGATCATTTCTGCTTTCACCACAATCTAATTAATTCATAATACAATAGCATTTCAATTTTTCTTTTTTTGATTAGGTTCAAAATATGCAATTAAAAATATTCCAATTGTTACAATTTTGCTGATTAAATTTGAAGATATTCTAGCTGTTATTCTCTAATTTATTAAACTTATTCATATTTCTAAAACTTATCATTATATAAATTCTAACAATACAATTAAGAATATTCCAATTGCTGCAATTTCCATAATTTTAGTTAAAAGATATTCCAACTATTACATATTTCTAAAAATCATTTCAATTCATCAATTCATATTTCAATTCTAATTATTTGTAACATATTCCTCTTTCATTTCTTTCTCCCTTTCCCTTTCCCTTTCTATTTTTTCTTTTTCTTTCTCCTTTTCTTTTGTATTTTAAAATCCTGAACTCTCCTGTTTTGCCCTGTATTTCCCATTATTTTCCATCTCTTTTCCCTTTTTCTTATTTTTCCACTGTTAATCTCAGTGTAATCATTTTTTGTTTCAAAGTCATGGACTCTTGTATTTTGCCCTGTATTTCCTGTTGTTTTCCACCCCTTCTCCCTCTTTTCTGTCTTTCCCAGTATAATCATTTAAGTTTTTTATATTCTTTCTATTCCATCCTTTTTTCCCCTTTTTGTCTGTTCCACCTTTTCTGTTTTTTCCATTGTTAATCCCAATGCAATCTTTAAAATTCTCCTTTTTATTGTTACTGCCCACATAATCATTTAGTTTTCCATAGTCAATCTCGTTGTCTTTGTCTTCTTCTTTATTTTCAATCTCTATGTGTTGCTTCTCATTCGTTATTTCCTTGTCAGCTTGAGTATACTCTAACACAATTTTTGGATCATTAGGTTTCAGTTCTCCATGCAACATTGTAATTATTTCCCTTACTTCTGTTTTCAATGACAAATACATCATTTTCATCATTTCTCTAATTTCCTGCACCATTTTTCCAAAGCAAAAGTTCAGTGTTGTAATGATCTTATTTCTCCTGTAGATGTCTCTCTACAATCCACAATTCCAATCAGCAGCCTGAAAAAGTATCCATTTTGTTTGCAATCCATGTTAACAGTCTTTGCTATATTTTTTTCCTTTTCTTCTTTTTACCTTTCTATATGCCAAATCAGTTTTAAAGTCCAATCCAAATTACACAGTCCGTTTCCCCCCTCTTTGTTTTTTGGTACAACACTTCTATTACAGGGCTTAATTTCCAATTTCTCTTTAGTTTTTCTATAACATTCAAAAGAGGATCTGCTTACTTTCTTTCCAATCCTTTACACAGTTATGGGTTTTATTTCTTCTAATTTTTAAAGTTCTCCAAATATTTTTATCCAAAAGTCAATTTTCTTTTCAGGTTTTGTCAATTTAAGTTTCCATTTTAGTCTCCTTCCTTCCTTTCCCCCATGCCCATTAGCTGCTGTTATTCTGCTGGGGCTCTTTTAGATTTAAAAATCTTTTTCTTTTTTTTTTTTTTTTTTTTTTTTGCCTATGACTTGGCTGTCACTCACCCGGCTCAAAACTCAGTTTAGGGCACCACTCCTGCTCAATGCTTAGTCTGGTTGCCCCAGCTTTTTGGTGGCCGCAATGGCTGCCGCCCCTGCTGCCGAGTTGGAGAGAGTTTCCTCTGCCCTTCAAGGAACTTGCCTGTTCCTCTTCGGCAGCGGCTTCTCAGTCTGGGTTTTCATGGAGCTCGTCAGAACCCGCTATTTCCTCGACTATCTCGCCGCGATGCTCTCCCCCCCCCCCCAGTTCTTCTTTGACTAAACTGGACATACACAATTCCTGCAACCGTTTTTCATAAGCTTTAGCCTTGATACCCCCAATCATCTTCATTGCATTTCTCTGCACTCTTTTTAGACTTTCAACATCTTTTTTAGATTGTGGTGACCAAAATTGGATGCAGTATTCCAAGTATGGTCTTACCAAGACATTACAAAGTGGTAGTATCACTTCTTGTGATCTTGATTCTGTCTCTCTATTAATGCAGCCTAGGATTGTATTGACTTTTTTGGCAGCTGCAGCACACTGCTGGCTCATGTTTAAGTGATTGTCCACTAAACCTCTTGCAATTATTGCTGTTGAGCAAAGTTTTACCTAATAAAACATTTTGTACAATCTCTGTAACAAAACTTCCAAGGTAACTTTTCTTAGATAATGACAACATTCTCTTCCTACCCTTCTATAGTTCTAAGCTGTTCAGGCATTTATGTTGCCAATATTCACATCAGAAGAATATGCATGTTATCAATTTGTTGACTCATACAAATAATGCCACTTCTTTTATATTAATTTTACCTGCTGCTTCTGCTTAAAATCTCTGTGAGGAGAACATTTTTCCATGGAGTATGATATGTACCACAAGTTTACTGTTTCATTGGGCATAGCCTGTAGCAACTTTGAATCTTTGTATCATTACCCAGATGTAAACATTTGCAAAATCATCAGACAAAGTAACGAAGGAAAAATGGTACTTGATCCTCCACATCACTACTGCAGCTAGGATATTATACGGGCAAGAATGGAAAAATGAACTATTACCCACAGAGAATAAATTGATTTGGAAAATTACAGAATGCGCAGAGGCAGACCGGTTAACGAAATTACTTAGGAATCAAAAAGATTCTGATTATTACGAATGTTGGAATTTATGGTATATTTGGGTGGGAAAAAAAAAGAGGGAAATGAAATGGACTGTATTGTTGTATAGGCGCATATTTGTGTACGCTAGTTGCAATAATTTTGTATGTATATATGTAAAGCATTGTTTTTAAAAATGGAAATAAACTTTATAAAAAAAACATTTGTAAAATCTTCTACTTCTGCTCAAAGAAGTTTGCAGATGAATTATTCACATTAGGGTCAGTCTCTAGTTACAGTTAAATGTTCTCTGCATGGAAGTTCACACATTCACAGAAAGAAATTGCAGTAATTAATTTGAAATCCTTTTTATTATCTTCAAAAATCCTTTGAAATTTCACCCCATTAGAAACATTCACTTTTTAAAAAAACAAATTAAAAAGATCTTTCTTCAGTGTCAGTTTTATTATTTGTGTGATTTACTAGATAGCTTTAATCATTTACTCTTAACCATTAGAATCAACTAAATCAAATGATCAAATGCAGGGTGAAATCTAAAATTTTTCCCTACCGGTTCTGTGGGCGTGGCTTGTGGGGGTGTATGTCCTGTGACTGAGTAGGTGTGGCCAACTCAATGTCACTCAAAGCCACGTCCACTCAGTCACAAGACCCCCCCCCACCAAGCCACGCCCACAGAACCTGGTAGGGAAACTTTTTAAATTTCTATTCTGCAGTCCACTCGCCACCTGCTCCTCCTTCGCTTTGGGCTGGAGCCCAGGGACGTGCCATTCCCTGGAGCTATTGCCTGCTTCGACAGGGTCGGGGAAGGCACCATTTCTCAACTCCGACCTTGCCCTGGAGCAGCCGCCCGCTCGCCCTTCGCCTTGGGTTGGGGGATGCCCAGGGATGCACCATTCCCCAAGGCCCCGGAGCTGCCACCTGCTCACCACTTGCCTCAACAGGGTCGGGGAATAAACCATTCCCCAACACCAGCCTTGCCCCAGACCCGCTGTCTGCTCTCCCTTTGCCATGCGGCGTGTCCTTACCTTCCTCCCACGGTTGGCTGCCAGGGAAGGCAAGCACCTGAAAGTTACCGGAGCTGCTCTCCTTGAATGTGCCGCCACCATCGCCGCCCTGTTCCATGCGCCGGCAACGCAAGCGCACACCCAACCTGCCGCTGATGAATGAATGAAATAAATGGTGCACAAGCGCACACCCAACCTGCCGCTAATGAATGAATGAAATAAATGGTGTGCGCTTGCGCAGCCGGCATGTGGAACAGGGCGGTGATAGTGGCGGCACATTCAAGGAGAGCAGCTCTGGTAACTTTCAGGTGCTTGCCTTCCCTGGCAGCCAACCGTAGGAGAAAGGTAAGGACACGCCACGTGGCAAAGGGAGAGTGGGTGGCAGCTCCGCGGAAAGGCCAGAGTCAGGGAATGGTGCATTCCCCAACCCGGTTGAGGCAGATGGCGAGTAGGCGGCGAGCAGGCGGCAGCTCCGGGGCCTCGGGTTATGGTGCATCCTTGGGCCCAGGCCCCCAACCCAAGGCGAAGGGCGAGCAGGTGTGAGGCGGCGATTGGGTGGGTGGGTGGCGCCTCCAACTGCCGTTGCTACTGGTTCTCTGAACCACCCGCTGCCATCGCTACCGGATCGGGTGATCCGGTCCATACTGGGAGCATTTCACCCCTGATCAAATGTAACATTTGCATTACTGCTGAATGCTTGGATTTGTTTTAATTGTAAGCAGTGGTGGGATTCAAATAATTTAACAACTGGTTCTCTGCCCTAATGATTTCTTCCAACAACCAGTTCACCAAACTGCTCAGAAAGTTAACAACCGGTTCTCCCGAAGTGGTGTGAACTGGCTGAATCCCATCACTGGTTGTAGGCAAGAATATTAAGTAAGAAAGAACTGTTCCCATATGAGGATCTTTAACAAATATTGTGTCAGTTCTGCCATCTTCAGTTTGGTGCCTAGCTGGCAACCTGCAATCAAATGCTAGAGGGTAGGGGGGGACAAATGGGCAATAAACATGAATGGTGATGTGATGGGAAATAGTGAGGGAGGATGACAGCTTGACAAAGACCAGAGTGGCATGGAACCAGTTTGTGCCAGTCTTCAAGGCCACTCATCCTGAGAATGGAATGTGGACATCTCAGCGAGTCTCAAAACATCTATGCGGCTCTCCATTACCTGAAGATGAACTGGTTAAAGAGGGGAGGGCTGAGTTGAGGAAAAAACTTTGTAACCTTTTGTGCGGGGATCTTAGTTCCAGCCTGACTATACTACAACCAGCAACCTTTAGTAAAAGAACGCATCAGTTCACCAAAATGGAGTCAAGGATCTTTCTTTCCTTAGGGACCTGACAGGGGCAAGTCTGACTTATTGATTGTCCAATGCCATTACTGTACCCAATACCAAGCCCTAAAATGGAACTAGTATTTTCCAAATATTCAGTGAAAGTCAGGCGAAAGGATCTCACTTCTTAACTATATTATTTTATAAAATTAATATCTACCCTTGTAGGGTGAAGAAGAGATAATTAAAAAGAACACCTATTGTCCTGGAATGCTGTTATTGTCTGGCAATCTTATATGTGCTCTCTGAGGTATAGGAAATGATGATTTTAAGGTAGGAGAGGAAAGAAAGAGAGAGAGAGAGAGAGAGAGAGAGAGAGAAGGAGGGAGGGAGGGAGGGAGGGAGGAAGGGAAGCCCCTTTCTTCTAAACCCTCCAGGCTCAGGACAAGCCCAATTCTCTTTGTTTAAGTTTATAGAACTGTGTGTCAAATGGGAGAAATTAGATGAAGGAATCAACTGGCAGCAAAAAGTATAAAAAGAAAGATAGCCATTACTTGTGAGCCTGAAATAATTATGCTGATAATTATGCTGCCAGACACGTGCATTATGGATTTATTTTTTTATGTTATATATATATATGTTATGGGTATAGGATTTTCTACTATTACTCACATCTAATGCTTTGCTTTTACCTGATTCTTAAGGAATAGCTTCTCTCACAAAAGAATGATAAAACCAAGAAATCATAAAACTTTTCTTAAGCCCTAATTTTGGAACATTAAGGCTCCTGGATCTCTGGCCATCTCTCATGTGCTGCCATTGTGGTGACACAAAGTGAAGTTACTGTTGGCAAATCCACTTTTCTTCCAAAAGGTCCCAAGGTAACATATAGTTCTGCATGGAGAAAAGGGAATTGCTACCAAATAATCCCCAGCACTACAACTAAATTATCATATCAAATATTTTTGATGTAAGGTGAAAATTAAATCTATACATGTGGATTGGATCAGAGATTCAGACTCAAAAAAGGCTAGTCAGTACAGTAGAAAAAATTTCTCTCTGTATTTATGGCAAGAGAAGAACAGCTCATTATGAATAATTGTTATTTTCCCTTGAGGCTTATTGGTTGATATATCCCTTTAACAGAAGTAAAGGTTCATTTAATGTACAGTCATTACACATTCTGTTGGCACTCATTTAGTTAAGAAGTATAAAGACTTGGATATCTTTTAAAAAAACTGATTTCACAATGAAATGTCATTCTCATATAGGCTGTCTCATTATAACATCAAATACGGTACATGTCAATTAGAATATAATAATTCTGTGTAGCCTCATAAATGAGACTACTTCCTATATTTTGAGAAAATTTAGTTGTCAGTATACCAAGTTCTTCTTTTTATTAATAACAAAATTAAATTAAATTAAATTAAATTAAAATTAAACTTATCCAACCAGAGACGAATGTGCATTTTTTTATGTCTCTCTTCTTTTCCTCCTTCCTTTCATTTTTTTTTCTTTGCAGAGTATTTGTAATTCATAAAATTACAGAAATAATTCCACCATGTCTGGGCAACTCATATATTTCCTATTAGAGACCATAACAAATTTAATGTGCATTTTTACAGAGTTAGCAGCATTGCCATCAGCAAGGACTCAGGCCAGTGGAAAGTGATTGCACAAATTACAAAATGCCACATAGCACTGAATTATAACTTACAACGAATGCTTTGGTGAAAGAAAAAAGATGTCAAGTTGGTGGCACCACATTGAGATAATATTCAAAACTGGCTTGTAAAATGTTCCAAGGAACATCTATTTGAGGTTGTATCACATACAAAAGCAGTTTACAGAATGTAAGTTAAAGTTTGCAGATACAGAAGTTGCAAAATTAAAGAAAACCCACCAAAATAGAGAACACACACATATATGTATTTATAGAAACCTTTAAGTACCCCATAGGGGTTGGCCAGGCTAGTAACTGCCACCATCAAACAGTAAAGAAAGCAATAGTCATGAGAGGAAGAAATCAACTAAGAAAGCCCAATAAAGGCTCTGACACTTTCTTGCACATGTTCCATCATTATAGATTTTTTTGTACTTATTAGCTGCATTGGATTTATGACAAGATTTGCCATCCAGGAAAGAAGTTCTTCCAAAGGACAAAGAAGTTTCCCTCCGCTGCCATCCGAGTAGAGTTGGCATCTGGAGAGCTAGAGAGGCTACATGTTCAGATGTAGTAGGAGGGAAGTTGAGTTCATTATCTTTCTGCTTAGAGTTATCTCTTTCTGGGATAAGAATCATATCCAGTTTGATAATATCAAAAAATGAAAAAATAAATAAAAATAAAATATAAATAACAGCTGAAGAATCAGGGGAATTCAGTACTTTCATTTGTTTGAGTCAAGAAAAGAAAAAGTACAGAAAAATGTACATTGCCACATTAAACAATATTTTTTACAGTGTGCCAATTCCCCTTAAAAAGGAAAAAGAAAAAAGAAAAAGAGAGAAAAAAGGGGAAAAAATAGATTCAAAAGAAGGGAAGAAACTTGATATTAGTCTCTTCTCTCTCTCTCTCTCTTTTTAAAAAAGTATAATGTTTTATTTATTAATTTTGTATGCATTTCCTGAAGAAGGTGCTCCATTGTGTAGCGAATTAGAGTACATTGGGTGTAGGGTGGTGGTTGGAAGTTAGGGTCAGCTTTGCTGTCCGCTCCGTAGATTTTACAGGCGATTTTCTCTTTGCTTTAAGAAGAGAAAGTGATATTGGAAAAAGTCAGCACTTTTTAGATCAAAGCAAAGCACCCTTCACAAAGCCACAAACAAGAAGCAGGACAGAAAGTCCATGGCTTGTAGCTATCCTCGCACCTGCGGAAGAAGTTATAAGATATTCGCTCATCTTGCAGATTTCCAATGCTCCTTTATAAGGCTGTTTAAACATATACATTCATATATTTAATTAGTTCGTCAGCTTGGCTCTTGCGCCCATGACTTTCTTGGCATGCACTGCAAATAACAACACATACAAAGGATTTCAGTCCCACAAGGTGCTTTGCTTTGTAAGTTTTGCTTTGTATGTTTCCCCCTAACGATATAATCTAGTCATATGGAAAAAGAGCATTATGAATACATTCTCAAATTGTTCTTTATTCCCAAATCCCAATAATAACTTTGCAAAGTGAATTTTATGCCTCAAAGCAAGCTATGAACAGAGGATAATTCAAACCATCAGGGCTCAACATCTATGGGCAGCAGGCTGTCTTTAGTTTGGTGGTAGACCAGTTCTGCAATCCAGAATTAAAATGTCTATTTTTTTAAAAGAGTAGTGTATTGAGATTTTTAAGAGTATGTTTAAAGGTATCTCTGTTCACAAATATTTATAAGCCTATTGCAGATTAGGTGACACCTTATTTTTTTTTATAGAGGGGGAACTTGTTAATCTTTGAAATCCTGAAGAAAACTGTCCATGCCTTGACATAATTTTTTTAAAAAATCTGCATAATAAGATCAAAAAATATCTAAAGATATTTAGAGAGGATAACCTTGGGCAAAATGGTCTAACCTGTTAGCTCCAAATCAGAGATGGAGAAATTCTTTGTGGAACATAGGGATTCAGTGAACTTTCTGAGCTCACTACCAGCCTTAGACTACAAAAATAGGCCTGTGTAATGTTGCACATATGTGCATATGAAGTTATGGCAGATTGGTGAGATATGATCAACCACAGACTAAACAAATATGTCATCAGACATAATAAAAACAATGAGAATACATTCCTAACTCAAATAGGACCAGGATCATTCTCTTTCTGAAAGAATGTCTGAGACCTGATTGTTGCAAAAGTATTCCCAAGCTCTAAGGGTTAATCAGTATTATTCAGTCATGCACATTTGCAGAAGATTTTTTGTGCTTTGAATATAAGATATTCTGAAAGGTAAATTACATAGAATAATAGACCTGAAGTGTATGAAGTGACATGTTTTGTTTTGCTAAGGAATGGGGCTGATGTTCTATGATCTATATTTTATATATCATCATAGAAGTTAATCACATGAGCAAAATAGATGGAGACAAAATATAATAATATGTCCCTTATCTTATTCTTAATACTGTGCTGTATTAAGAATAAGCACTGTAGGTGTCAGCCTCTTTGATACTCGCTTGCTATTGGCTGTAATAGTGTATCGGGGAGGGGGGGAAGATTGGCATTTGGGTGGGGAAGTGAGTGGAGTGAAAAGGGCCTGTGAACAAAAAGGGAGGGATGCTCTCATGATCTACTGTGCAGCTGAATGGAGTTGTTTATACCCAGTCAAGGTCAACCATCCTGGAATACCAGATGGATGAAAACACCTGAAGATGTGCTCCACATGACACCATATGGGATGGGGATTGGACATTCAGCCTGGGTCCCTGGGATTTGGAGAAACTTTCAATATGTAACTTTCACGCCTTTTGGCTCAGATCTTGCTTTTCCTTCATTGCTATCATTGCTATCATTTTTTTTAATATTTGTATTTTATGTTTTTTAATTCTGGCTGTACACCGCCCTGAGTCCTCAGGGAGAAGGGCGTTATATAAATTTAAAATAAATAAATAAATCATTCCAAACTCAGTAAAAGTACCTCTTCTCTACAAACATGGAGTTGGGAGGTTTTCTTTCTTGGGTTTTTAACAGAGGCACACCTGACAGTAGGTCCTCTCCACACTCTGAAATACAATCTGCCAAGAGTGTTCTCTCAAGTTCAGCTAACCTAAAAATATGAAGATGTTTCAAGTACTCAGAAGCACTGCAAGATCTGTAAAATCAAGTGCAAGGACTGCACAGAACATAGAATCATAGACTGAAAGGAACCTTTAAGGTCTTCTAGTCCAAAGCTCTGCTCAAGGCAGGAGAACCTTACATCATGCCAGTTAAATGATTGTCCAGTCTATTTTTGAAAACCACCAATGAAGGAGGAGCTACAACTCTGGAAGGCAAGTGATTCCACTGATTAAATGTTTCACTGTCAGAAAGTTTATCTTCGCTTCAAGATGGTGCCACTGATGGCAGCCTTGGTGAAATGCTCTCTTATAATTTTGAAGTTTTCTATTATTTTCTGTGACTCTGAGAATTTCATACTCAAGAATTGAACTTTTTAATATCAAACAATGGATTTTAAATAACAAACATCTATCTGGGACTATTCCTCCCTTCTTTTCAAACGCGGAGGAAATTCTTACTGAGGGAATGGCAATTATCTCTTTCGGCCCAGCAGAAACAATGAAGCAGAAGAACAAAAGAAGGAGGAAGAGAGGCAAGAGAGGAGGCATATTATAAAGGCTCAGGAACATGGAGTAAGCAAATCTCCCACACACTTCTGCATTTAACTAATCTTTGCTCAAATAGATGAACTGCTACGTTCGTATTGGTAGGAAGTTACCAAGATACATACAGCATGTCAACTGTCTTACTAGAATATTTAGACCACTGCTACACAACATTAAAAAATGCTTATCGGTCTTTAATATGAACAGCTGTGGGACACTCTGATCACTGTATGTCACCGTGTACCTGTTTATAGACAAAAGCTTAAAATAATAAAACCAACAATAAAATCAGTGAAGTCTTGGACTTAGGAGGCAAGGTCTCTTGTGCGAGGTCTATTTCACAGACAAAAGTCTGGAAAAGCATCAGGCCCAGATAAGATAACTCCTTCTTACCTGAAACTTTGTGCTGATCAATTGGCCCCATCTTTACTTGCATTTTTAATAAATCACTAGAGATGTGATGTTCCTTCTTGCTTCAAATGCTCTACTATTACCCCAATGCCTAAGAAATATTCCATTAAGGAGCTGAATGACCACAGACCAGTTGCTCTGTCATCTGTAATTATGAAAACCCTTGAAAGTATAGTGCTGGCCCACCTGAAAACCATCACGGATCCATTGTTAGAACCCTTGCAATTTGCCTACTGAGCAAATAGATTGGCAGATGATGCCATTATTATAGCATTGCACTATATCTTACAACATTTTGATTCTCCAAGGACCTATGCAAGGGTTCATTTTGTAGATTTCAGCTCGGTATTCAATATTATCATTCCAGATATTTTTGTAACTAAACTCACTCAGCTAGCTGTGCCTGACCACAGTTGTAACTAGATCATAAACTTTCTAACAGATAGGAAGCAGCAGGTGAAGCTAGGCAAAATCACATCAGACACCTGTACAATCAACACAGATGCCCCCAGGGCTGTGTGATCTCTCCATTACTCTTTTCTCTATATACCAACGACTGCATCTCAAGGGATTCATCTGTTAAAGTACTGAAGTTTGCAGATGATACAACAGTGATTGGTCTACATTCAAGATGACGATGAATCTGCATATAGATGGGAAGTTGAACAACTGGCCCTGTAGTGCAGCCAGAACAATCTTGAACTGAACACACTCATAACTATAGATATGATAGTAGATTTTATGAGAAGCCCTCCTATTCTACCACCTCTTACAATACTGGACAACACAGTATCAACAGTAGAGACCTTCAAGTTTCTAGGTTCTATAATATCTCAGAACTTAAAAGGGACTCCTAACACAATATACCATCAAAAAAGCACAATAAAGAATGCTTTTCCTATGCCAACTCAGAAAGCTCAGACTGCCCAAGGACCTGAAGATACAGTTCTACAAAGGAATTATTGAATCTGTCATTTTCACTTCTATAATTGCCTGGTTTGGCAATTATACAGCAATCAAATAAGACAGACACAGATTTCAACAGACTGAAGTTAGGACTGCAGAAAAAATAATTGCAACCAGCCTGTCTTCCATTGAGGACCTGTATGATGCACAAGCCAGAAAGAGGGCTGTGAAAGTATCTATAGACGGCTCACATCCTGGACATAAACTGTTTCAACTTCTTCCCTCAAGATGATGCTATAGGGAAGTGATGGCAAACCTTTTAGAGACCAAGTGCCCAAACTGCAACCCAAAACCCACTTATTAATCGCAAAGTGCCAACATGGCAATTTAACCTGAATAATGAGATTTTTCTACCTAAAATAATGATAAACAACACAGAGAGTCAAACTCAAGGTCCAGAGGCCAGATCCAGCCTGCGGGGATCTTAGATCTGTCCTGTGGGCTGCCCTAGAAACAGCAAAGGACTGGCTTGTGGTGCCTCTGCCAGCAAAAATGTGTGCCCCCAAGCTCCGTTCTCACTGGCAGAGGACGGTACAAGGCCGTCGCAGTGGAAAACAGAGCTCAGAAGCCTGTTTTCACTGACAGAGTGCTTGGGCCACCAAAGACAAATGAGTGACATCAAGCTGGCCATGCCCACCCTGCCCATGGCCATCCCGGCCCCCATGGTCAAACACAACCCCGGCCCTCAATGAAATCAAGTTTGACAACCCTGCACTATAGGGTATTGCATGCCAAGACAATTAGACATAGGGACAGATTTTTCCCTTGTGCTATCACTCCGCTGAACACTGAATTCTTGAAGTTCTGTCTACTGTGTATGTATATCAATCCCTAGAGTGTGGCTATAGTATTATTTATTCCTTTTATTATTTTACTTCCTCATTTTATTGGTATGATTACATAGTCAGCCAGATGTTCAGACTGGATTGGCCTTTTTGTTTACTTATTGTATTCATTCCAAGGACCTGGAATAGGCAGATTTGGCTGTTCGATAGTGTTAAATATCATAACAAGATGTAAACTGACTGTATATTTGTGATGGGTAAACACCTTTTCTTCCAGTAGTTCTGTAGTTGCTAGCCCTGGTTGCTCAGCAGATGTCCAGGAATGCCAGCATTTAGTGTGGTCCTTGTTAACTGGGCAATGACTGAGCCAGTATAGATTTCTGCAATTTACATTTTACTATATTTTTTTAATGGGAAAGACAAATCTTTGTCTTTACTGCTCTGATTAGATCTGTCCAGTATGGGTGAACCTCTGGCACAGCTCTCATCTTCTTCCGAGCATATAAGCCCCACCACCATGTGAAGGTAGTGCCTCACTGGGAGTCCAGATTATCAATATGGTTTGTCATCCAGATGTTCATATTGGATTTGGCATCTTTATCTATCTATTTAATCCTTTCCAAGGACCTGAGATGTACATGTTTGATGGTATTATAGATATCGTCATAGGATGTAAACAACCCTGTGATGATACTTCCAAATAAAGCTGCCTTTTGCAATTGACTGATAGTGATTATTATTGAAGTTCTAGTATACTGTGCCCATAATGGATCTAGGAAAACTCACCACAGCCAATTCACCATGGCCATCTTCCAATGGCCATCTAACTATAGGACATCTTGTTGTGAGACAATCCATGTGAGATAACTCAATGTTATCTTACAACTTATAAATGTTATATGCCACTGTTTCTTCTATATTGTTTCCATCTTTCTCAGTGGAAATAATGTTGATGAAACAGTGGCAGATAATATTTATTGCATTGAGTTATCCTATGTGGAATTGTTCATGGTGAGTTCTTCCGTAGAGTGTAGGCCACAGCAAGTTGTCGCATGGTGAGTTAGCAGCAGCAAGATAATCGCAGCAAGTTGGCCATGGAAAGATGACTAAAGCAAGTTGGCCATGATGAGATGGTCATGGCAAATTGGCTGCAGCATTTTGCTAATCCACTAATTTGGTCACTTTGTCAAAGAAGGATATAAAGTTTGTCTGGCATGATCTGTTCATAACAAACCTATCTTGGCTTCTAGTAATCACCTTGTTCATTTCTAGGTGTTCACTAATCTTTCAGTTTATTATCTTTTCCAGGATTTTCTCTGGTTTTGATGTCAAGCTGAATGGTCTATAATTTTCTGGATCCATTATACCCCTTTTTGTACACTGGTATCACATCAGCTCTTTTCCAGTCCTCTGATACATCTCCTGTGCTTTAGGAGCTTTGAAAGATTACATTCAGTGGTTCAAAAGTAACATTAGTTAGCTTCTTCAGAATCCTGGGATGCAAATCATCTGATCCAGTTCATTTGTACTCGTTCAGAGTAGATAGATATTATCTTACTATTGCTTGCCTGTTTTTGACTTGTGTACCTGATCTGCCTCCCACTGTGGTGCTTTTGATAGGTTGGGCTATTTCTTCCTTTTGTATAAAAACAGATGCAAAGAAGGAATTAAGTTGCTTTTTCCCTGCCACCTGTCACGTTCTTGCCATTTGCTCCCATTAGTGGACCTATTGTTTCCTTGACTTGTTCATATAGAATAAATAGTGTAAGTACTTAGTGTAATTCCATATCCTTCTGCACTTTTAGGTCCCATTTTTTAATAATTAACTGATTAGGGTGCTGGAGGCTAAAATATACAAAGAACAGATGCAGGAATTGGCATGTTTAGTTATTAAAAAAAAGGACTTGGGATGACATGATAGCAGTGTTCGAATATTTGAGGGGCTGCCCCAAAGAAGAGGGCTATTTCCAAAAGCACCAGAAGGCAGGACAAGAAGCAATGGATTGAAATTAATCAAGGAGAGAAACTAACTTACAACTAAGGACAAACTTCTTGACAGTTAGAACAATTAATCAGAGGTTTCCAACTTGCCTCCAGAAATGTGGATGCTTCAACACTGGATGTTATAAAGAAGGGATTTCTCTGAAATGATGTAGGGTTTCCTGCTTGAGCAGGGGTTGGATTACAACACCGCCAAGGTCCTTTTCAACTCTGTTATTCTTCTGTTATCAGCAAAATATTGTTTAAACACCATAGATACAACTTTAAATGCGTAACTTCAACTGTCCCATATACAGTTTTTTAAATTTACACAAAATAGCAACAAGTTATCCCAAAATTTCCTACCTACTAAATGCAAAACAAATAAAGAATCGAAGCGGAATACTAAAGACAATAAAAATCATTGTGGATCTTCTATAAACAAGCAGGATATGAGAAGGAAAAATGATGAGCCACAGCTGCTCATTAAATTAGTTCATCACTTGGTTTTCAAAAATGTATTTCAGATTGCAGCATATATAATCAGAAAATCTGCAAGCTGTAGGTATTTATAAATTATTGTGAAGTTTTATAAATTGGAACAAGTTTGTGATATTCACAAGGGAGAGGCTAGTGGAGGTATATATACATACGTACATAGTTAGGAAAATGTGAAAACTTTTAAAAATAGATTGTTTAGATCTGTTTCCAAAGCTAAAGTTGAAAGTTAATATGAATATTGCTTGAAATGCTATCGTGAATTTACACTGATTCTATAAAAAAACTGTCATTATAATGATGCTATATTAATCTCTACATGACCCCATGGTTTTAGTTTATTCCAGTCCCCATGATTCAAAAAAGATGTTGAGACCTTAAAAAGTGTGCAGAGAAGAGCAACAAAGATGACGAAGGGTTGGAGACTAAATTGTATGATTAATCTTTGAGGGAGCTAGGTGTATCTAGCCTATTGAATTGGGGGCACAATTGGACTAATAGACCTCCAAGGTTCCTTTCAGTCTTATGATTCTATGTTCTATGGAATGTTGTAATAGTTTTTAAGAAACTTCAATTGAAATGAAGTCTGAATTAATTATAGGAGGGATTGAGAGAGACCACAAAAGGGAAAAAGGAGGAGGGTCTATGTGACTGATGAGAGACTTCGTCAGAAGATCACAAAAGAGAATTACATGACCGTAGGGTATTGCAAATATTAAAGATATGAGTCCATTGCCAAACATCTGAATTTTGATCATGTGACCATGGGAATGCTGCAACGGTTGTAAGTGTGAAAAACAGTCATAATTCACTTTTTTTAGTGCCATTGTAACTTTGAACAGTCATTAAATGAAGTGTTGTAAATCAAGGATAACCTATAAATGGGTTTTAGCAGTAGCATGGCCAAAGGAAATAGACATTTAAGAGAAAAATGACTATATTTGCCCTAAGAAATCCCTGTAACCAGTGTCATATTAATCCATGTAAGGATTACTTGTTTTAGAAAGGAACTATATAGCTATAGCTGTGCTGGCAATCCAAAAACTGATCTTTGCATTAATTCTGTGTCTGAGAGATCAAGAATGTACCGTTTTATGAGAAGCAGAGATATTAAAATACAGGTTTTATGTAATCTTCATATTATTTGCAGAAATGTGAGTTTCTTTTAATAGCTTAATTATATCCACTCTTCTCCCACTTTCCTGACTGCTTCCTTTTCTAATTGCAGGAGCAGAATGCCCTTATCAGCACGAGAATTTAAAGAGCCTGATTAGTTGCCAATCATACTTAGCATTTCTATTGTCTCATGGCTTAAGCACTCTTTTCTCCCTCATTTGACGGATTTCTCCAGTGCTATTTTTGGTGAAATCTTCAGCTTCACTTTTTCCATACTGCTTCTGAAAATAATTCACATTAATAGAATTCTGCTGTACTTAAAATTTTTCTTTTTCTTTTGAGTTTGCTTTTAACAGAAGCATCACCATTATGTATCTAATGTAGTAGAAACTTGCATTAATAAAACCGAAGTTTAATCCAAAAACTACTTTATCTGGTATTTGTTAGCAACTGCCATCTATTCTGCAGGCCACTTGTATGCTATAGCAAAATCTTAGTAAGGTTTACTCAGCTTTATTTCTCTGTTGAAGTCAAATAACCAAATGAAGAACAATAAAAGTTACTAAAGAAAAACTAATTTGAATTTTTGAACAAAATGTGGAACATTGTTATTAGAATGAACTATTGGCTTATTAAAAAATCTCATCTCAAATATATTTTGAAAAATGGATACCTGGGATTAGCTGTACAACTAATACTTTCAGTTAAAAATATTAGAATTGTTTTAAATTATTAATAATTAAATAATTATTTTTAAAAATGTATTGTGAGCTGCCCTGAGTCTTCAGAGAGGGGCAGCATATAAATTTAATTAATTAAATTAAATTAAAAATAAAGGCTTGTGTTCATATTTTATCATAAATTATTAATAACAAATACTATGCACATATTTAGAAAAAAATTATCAAGCAAATCCTGAGCAACAAAATTCAATTTGATTTTGAATATGGTGTAACTGACAGGATGATCTGACATTCACAAGTGCTAATCTACTCACTAAATAGGTATAGATATAGAATTGATATTTCATACAAGAAAGAGAGATTGTTGGTCACATAAACATGAGAAATATCTCTGTCATTCTCTCGGAAGAAGAAAATGTAAATTATTCTTTTTTTTTAAAGAAAACATTTGAAGGTAGAACTCAAGGAGTTGTCAGAGGAAGATTCTGAGGACAAGACTAGAGAAAGGACTGAGTTCTATCCATTTCTCCAACAACTTGAATATTAACTCATTGGAATCCCAAAGTCCCAGAATAATAGAGACAGAAATACTATCTGTTTGGGGATGGTACTGGCAGGAATTATAAACATAGGAACTCTAAGCAGGAGTGGGGGTGGGAAGGTAATGGAGGGAGTTTCTGTGTTAGATCCTCCAGCCTTCTACTTCCTAGGATCACATTTCAGTACAATGTTTGATTATGTTTTTCTCCCTACAAAGATGAAAATTTGAAAATCTGCTTAAATTTTTCACCATTTCATAGCTTTGATCATGGCAAGTTCCAGAATGCGGCCGCGCACCCCTGACACACACACACACACACACACACACACACACACACACACACACACCCCATATCAAAATGTAAACATTTTATAGACTATTTTGTATTTCCTCTCTATTGTATTTCTTTATTATAAAGCTTGAGCAATTTTAATTCTAGATTACATAGTGATATAAAGAAATATTTAAGAAGAACTCAGGACTTGTGACCCACCAATCCAAATACAGCTGCCAAACCTTCATTTATTTCCTGCTTGAGTCTTTTAAAGCAAGATAATCAAGCACACTAGAAGGACTCATCCTGACAAAACTCAAAATGAATAGTTTCCTATATAAAAATAATAGAATGACAGAGACCAAACAGTCCTTCCCACATTAAAAATACTAATAAAATTACAGGAATATTCTAAGGGACCTTTGGATGTAATCCCTCTTGTTTCAGTTTGGGCTTTTATATTTTTACCATAATTTTGATTTCTTTTGTTTAAGCCATTCAAGTGTACTAATTGTCATTTGTTTGATGTACCCCGTCTACTCTTTGCTCTGTTTCTGTAATCTAAGAAGGTATACAAACATGGGTCTTTGCAGAAGTTTATTATATTAGTTAGACTGAACAAAAGTAGCATTGTGATGTGATGACAATTTCTTGATCCTTATATAATGGGTTGGCACTTGTATTGAAACATCACAATGGTGTTTATGTTATTCTGTCCCTGCCACGCCCCACAAGGATGCCATTATATGAAAAACAAAATGTATCAAACTTCTAATGTCCTACCATGGGCTACAACTGACATGCAGAATAACAGGTCAGTTGTACCTGTATTATGTAATTTTACTTTAAAAAGCCAAATGAGGCTTTTATTTTTGTTTTGCATGGTCATAAGGATTAAGCATATCAAGATTTTTGTATAAAATGTTTTCTAATTCTATGCAGGATATAAAATAACAGCATCATTTTTCTCTAATAATAGCATTGCTTTGAGTTTCAATTACATGCTAATCACATGCTTAAAATGTTCAAAATGGTTGCTCATACCTGATTGTGGGCTTTGCTTAGGGATTTTGGCATCTACTGGAGGATTAGAGGTGGGACTTTGACTAGCAGAATTATGGATGTTGTTAGAGATGGCAGCTGTGATATTCTTGCGAGGTTTATCCTGCAGCCACATTGGAGAAGCTTCAAAAGCCTGCATTCTTCGGGAGTGGCTGTTTGCATTCACTTTGAGATAAGCTTGGGCTTTGTATTCTTGAAGTTCTCCAAAATTGGCATCCATCACTCTGCACTCATACAATCCTTCATCCTTTCTCCTGACTTTGGAGATCTGTAGCTTGTGGGAAATATCATTCCCCTGTACTTTCACTGTCTGTAAAAATGCCAGAAACATGTCTAAATGTTATTGCTATTAGTAGATACCTCTCCATGTCTTCCTTTCATGCACTTATGTCCAGTTAACAGTGTCCCAGATCAACTAGAACCAAGAGAGGGGGGAAAAGCCTCCATTACTTTTACCTAGTAATGGTTGCCAGGTTATTGCATATCTGGCTTGTTATGTTTGCATATTTGTTTATGATACCCTACTGTTCGCCACCTTTTGTAAAGTGTTAAGGATAATTCTATCAAACAGCTGGATTTATATTAAAAATAATTTTAGAGCAAATAAATGAACCATTTTAACAGTATCATAATATTTAAATTTGATATATGACTTTCCCAATCTTTTAGATGTTTCGTATATATTTTGCTACACAGCTATGACAGTAGTGTTATCCCTGCATTGTTAGGACAGAGCAGAGGTTCTAAAAGACGGTGACTTAGCTAAGAAGAAAATGGTGCTCATGAAAGGCAAGTAAAGTGCATACGAGGCACTTTGTAAGGATTAGGCATGTTATCAGGATAGGAGCTAAGGTTTTAAATAGAATGCAGAGTGGCCCAGAACCACCATGGGAATTCCTCAATAGCTAACCATGGCTACAGATTTAGACCAATCACACCCAATTGATAAAAGGTGCTGGTGAATATATTATTGAAGAAATCAATAATATATATATATTATTTTATGGGCTACTGCAGATTGGAAAATGGACCATACAAGCCTCTGGCATTTAAAGATTTTAAATTAAATAAGCTGCTTAAGCTTCCTTTTCCCAAGCAGCTTAAATATTTTTTCTCTTTCCTTTACATTCTCACAGCAGCCCAGGGGGAGGGGAGGAGACGGAGGGAGAATGGGTGGGTCAAGATCATTCTAATGTCTACTAGGCACAACATTCCTTTGAAGGAATATTTTATTTCTCTTAATTCACACTTAAAACCCTCCATTTTAAGAGAGAAATGTAACACGATCTATTTCAGTTTAAACAGAGCTGATCTGAATCCAGCTAGCTGTTTCTTTGTTTTAAATTCTTACTTTTACTAACTACACACAATATTTGTTACAATTAATGGGTTTTTAATACCAATCTAATCCAATAAACTTTAAATTTACTTAAATTACTGAGGTTACTTAATTATCAATTTACAATGATTGCAAGGGAAGCTAGTGTCCAAGACAATGCCTTTTTATTGAAAACTAAATCCCAATAATTTTGTGAGATATGAATCTCTTTTTTAAATTATGCCATTTCTTTTCTGGCTTTTACTTTTTGCAATTTGCTGAATAAGGAGTCTATGCCACTCACTTCTACTTTATTGCCAAAAACTCTGAGGTAATAAATCAAATGTTATTGATCTAGTCTTGCTGGAATGTATTTGGGGTATATCATACTTGCCCAGATACCCCTTATTTCATTGCAATCTGTTTTCTCAACCTGTTTATGAGAAGCTTTACTTCTCACAACATTAATCCCTCCTGAACTTAGATTTCAAAAATACGAATAGTGATATACTAAAAACACCTTTTATTGTGTCATTTTTCTTTAAATTGAAGAAATTGAATTGAGGACTCCATTAATCAGATAAACAGCTGGAATAGTGGACTGGAATTAAATGATAGTAAAAGCTGTGGATAGGAAGACTAGAAAAATGATGACAATGAATCATGCCCTTCATCCTTGAAACAATGTTGACTCACCCTACTTACCAAGGAAAATGGGTGAGCATTGAACATTGCAAGTACATCAAACAGTTGAAGAAGAAGAAAAGGATATTGGAACAATATCTGAAGAATAGCAGTGCATCTGAAGATGCACTGAAGTTAATGTACCACACCTACTGAGTACTGGATAGAAAAAACTGGTCTACAAAAAAGACCAAATGAAGAACAGAAAAGAGGCATGGGGGAGACAAAGCATTACGTTGAAGAAAATAGAAAGCAAGATAATAATAAGACCTAGCAATGGCTAAGAGTAGAAAAGTTGAGGAAAGAGATTGAGGAGCTTTATTATGACTTCAGAAGACCAAGCCTTAAGAACAAATGTATCCAAAGCCAGAATTGAGAAGACAGCAACAGACAGCAAGTGCCACCTCTTCAAAGAAGCTGAAGAAACAGTGGATTAGTTAGTTAACTGTTGCAAGAAGACACTCAGACATATAAACAACAACAGGACAAAGTAGCAACATCTGTGCATTGGAAGATCTGCAAGAAATTTCATTTGCCTGCAAGAAAAAACTAGTGGGACCATAAAATAGAGCAAGTAATAGAAAATGAGGGAGCTAAAATATTCTGGGATTCAGGCATCTGCCACATAATACCTCAGATTTAACAATTATTGGTAAGAAAAACAAACATCTGGGTAAATAGAAATGGCAGTACTTGAGGGTAGCAGAATAGAAGATAAAGAACTGGAGAAAATAATGGTATATAAAGACCTGCAAATAGAAATAGAATGACTGTGGCAAAAGAAAGAAAATTGCTACCAATATTCATAGGCACTTTGGGTGCAATTTTAAAACAATGGGAGCACTACTTGATCATCATGGTAGCGATCAGAGAGCCATGTTGGTGCACTGGTTAGAGTACAGTATTGCAGGCTAATTCTGCTGATTGCTGATTACAGGCAGTTCGAATCTCACCATCTCAGGATTAATTCAGCATTCCATCCTTCTGAGGTCAGTAAAATGAGGACCCAGATTGTTAGGGGCAATATGCTGATTCTGTAAACTGCTTAGAGAGGGCTGTAAAGTACTGTGAAATGGTATATAAGTGCTATTGCTATTGCTATCATTGCCATTGATAAATCAGCCATCAATCAATCAATTGCAAAAGGCACCTTTACTCAGAACAGGGGAGGGGAGGGATCCTGTTGATTCCTAAAGAAGTAAAGAAGGTGACCTTGATAGAAATATAGAACTATAATTACCTAAGTCAGTGATGGCGAACCTTTTAGACACCGAGTGCCCAAACTTTGTATATGCGCATGCCCAAACTGAAAGGTGCGTGTGCGAACACGTGCATTCATGGACAGGCACATGCATGGAAATGCAGGGACATGCACAGGCATAGACATGTGCAAATGTGTGCTTGCATGCATGCATAGCAGAAACCCAAAGACCAGCTGGCCGGCAGGAGGTAGAGTATCCCAACACTGGCAGCGCGACAAGAGGTAAGGTCTTTTTCTTTCATGAGCTTCTGTTTCGTCTTTTGCAGGGAAACAGAAGCTCACGAAAGAAATACCATGGAGATCTGATCTGGGGTGATGGTGCTCGTGCCAGCAGAGAGGGCTCTGTGTGCCACCTCTGGCATGCATGCCATAGGTTCATCATCATGGACCTAGGCACTGAACTCATTCTTTAACTCCTGGCAAATATGAAAATATTCAGAAACAAGACAAATACACACTCTCCTTCAAGGATTAATTCACCAACATGGACTCATCCACACATCACAACAAATAAGTAAGTGAACATGCTAACCCTGTGAGAACTCTGGGTTCAAATTCTTCCCAGGTAGTTTTGCTCCTTTTATCCTCTCTCATGCACTTCATTTTATAAATAGAGAATAGCACAGTCAAATTCAGAGATGGGGTATTTTAAAATTGTTTTTGCCTGAAATAATAATAATAAAAACTAATGCTGCAAGCAAAACTAAAAGACATAACTGTATGTCTTTAATAGATCATATTTTCAGAAAATACATCTAATAAACAATTGTGCTCTAGTTTTTCAATTTTCCATATTGGAGTAATAAAATTGCAGATTCCAGGTCTGGAAGGGATGTTGGCAATCTTCTAGTCCAATCCCTGCCGAAGGCAGCAGACCTTATACCATCCTGGACAAATGGCTGTCCAATCTTTTCATGATAACCTCCAACAATGGAGCAGCCATAACTCTGGTAGTAAAGGTAAATAGAACCCACCCCCGAGGCTAAACTATATGATGAACAGCTAGGTATGGTTAGCCTAACAGAAAGAAGTGTTGGGGTGACAAGTTAGCTGGTATTTGAAGGGCTGTCACAGAGAAGATGGGATAGACTTATTTTCCAAAGTACCTGAGGGCAGGATGAAAAGCAGTGGGTAGAAGTTCGTTAAAGTATAAAGCATATTATCATTTCTCATGATTTTGATGCTACGCCTCTGTTGATGCATCCAGGACTGTATTGGGTTTTTTGGCAGTTGCAGCACACTGCTGGCTTCTATTTAAGTGGTGGTCCACTAGGATATCTAGACCCCTCTCACAGTTACTACTAATGAGCCAGATGTCACCTATTCTATACCTGTGCATTTGTTTTTCCTGCCTAAATGCAGGACCTTACTTTTCTCATTGCTGAACTGTATTTTGTTTGATAGGACCCAATGTTCAAGTCTGTCAAGTTCCTTCTGAATCCTGAGAGAATCTTTCAAGGTGCTTGCAATTCATCCCAGTTTGGTATCTCTGAAATTTGATGAGCTCTCCTTCTATCCCTTCATCTAATTATGGTATTTATGAATATGTTGAAGAACACTGGGCCCAAGACATAAGTATCCCATTATAGGCTTCCCTTCATGCAGATGTAGTTTCATTGAGTACTTTTGTTTTTGTTCGTTGAAGTCAGACAGTGGTGAAATCTAAAATGTGTTACTACCGATTCTGTGGGCATGGCTTGGTGTGTGTGTGTGTGTGGGGGGGTAATGTGACTGGGTGGGCGTGGCCAATTTTTTTTTTTTTTACTTTTAAAACCATTTTTTCTACAACCTCTTCAGCGAAAAATGCTTTCAAAAGGCTCTGAGATCCCAGCTGAGTTGCCTGATTGGCAGAGGCTTTTTTCTTTTAAATGCCTCTGACAATCCAAGCTGAGTTGCCTGATCAGCAGAGGTTTTTTTTCTTTTAAAAGCTTTTGACGATCCCAGCTGAGTTGCGCAATCATCAGAGGCTTTTTTTTTTACTTTTAAAAGCATTTTTTCGGCCGAAGAATTGTAGAAAAAAATGCTTTTAAAAGTAAAAAAAAAAAGCCTCTGATGATTGTGCGGCTCAGCTGGGCATGGAAGGTGGGGGCAAGGATTTTTGCTACCAGTTCTCCAAATCACTCACCTCCATCGCTACCGGATCGGGCGATCCTGTCCGAACCGGGAGCATTTCATCCCTGAAGTCAGCTCTTCAACAACTGGCTGACTTTTCAGTCATTTATTTACTATTCAGTTTTAAATATGTGCTTTTCATAGGCTTTTCATGTCAAATAGGAGTGATGAGCTCATGCCAGTGTAGGCACAACATGCTTGGAAGCATTTGTCTCTTAGTAACTTTCTAACTATCTCAGCCTTAGATTTACATTAACTGAGTAATTTAAAGTGCCTAAGAGACAGGAATGTTATGACATTGATTATATGTGTGAATGGCTAAAGTTTAGATTTTGTTTTATACTGAAGTTTCATGAAACATTTCTCAAAAAATATGCCTATATCTAATGTCTTTAATTATGTAAATATACATAATTCAATTTTCCGATCAATTTGTATGATGTGAGTAGAGCAGATGTTTATACAAAATTCTATGCAACATTATTAACAAATTCAGCCTGTTGTCCCCCATCCAGCCTCCAGGCACTGCAAAAGGATGTTCACAGCATCACATGGGTCACCTACAGTAGAAATATAGAATTGGGTGTCATCATCATACAATATATACCTCAACCCATGGTGATGAAGGATCTCACCCAGTGGTTTCATATAGATGTTGAAATGGAGTGGAGATAGTATCAAGCCCTGTGGTACACAACAAAATAGCAGCCAAGGGCTGACCCTTTCACTCCCCTCCTACATCACAGAGAAAGAACCCGAACCAGCATGAACTGTGCCCCCTATCCCCATCCCCTGGAGCCAGCCCAAAAAAATGGTTGATTGTGGTTGACGGTATTGAAAGCCACTAAGCCACTAAGAATTAAGGAGAGCAAGGATGGCTGCCTTACACCCATCTCGCTCTCTCCAGAGACCATTGACAAGCACGACCAGTGCCATTTCCATCCCATAATCAGGCCTGACTCATGTCTGAAAAGGATCTAGATAATCTGTTTCATCTAGCATCTTTTGCAGCTATCAGGCCACCATCTTTTCCACAACTTTCCCTAAGAATTGGAGGTTGGAAACTTGATGAAAATTGTCCTGGCAGGTGGGATCCAGTTGTGTTTTTTTTAAGGAGAAGCAAACTAAGTCTTGCTTAAAAGCATGCAGAAATGTCCCCTCTCTAGTGATATATTAATTACTGCCTGGACCAGTAGTGGGTTCCACTTGCCTTCACTACCGGTTCGGAACTGTGCGAGTGCGTGCGGTGCTTCTGCGCATGCACAGAGCATCCATGATGACATCCGGGTAGGTGGCTGAATCCTCCCTCCGCTGCTACTACCAGTTCGCCCAAACCTGGGCGAACTGATAGAAACCCACCACTGGCCTGGACCCACCTGCTAATCCCCATTCTGGAGTCTTTCACTATCTAGGACAGTTAGTTAGGGATCTAACCAGTGGTGGCATTCAAAATGTTTTACTACCAGTTCTGTGGGCGTGGCGTGGCGTGGCGTGGCATGGTGTGGCTTGGTGGGCATGGCTTGGTGGGCATGGCAATGGAAGGTTACTGCAAAATCCCCATTTCCTCCTGATCAGCTGGGACTCAGGAGGCAGAGAATAGATGGTGGCAGGGCCAGTCAGAAGTGGTATTTACCGGTTCTCCAAACTACTCAACATTTTCCGAACATTTCTTCAGAACTGTCAGAACCTGCTGAATACCACCTCTGGATCTAACTAACAGATCGTGGCACTGACAGCATCATGAGCCCTGTCCACTTCATCAGAGCCAATTGGATGAAACTGTTCCCAGATAACAGGCTAGACATGGACTATCTCCATGCATGGGGTCCAATGGAAATGGATCTGAGCAACTTTGTTCATTAGGTGCTGTACAAACACCTCGGTCCAGTCCTGCAAAAGATCACCAAGTCCCCCTGATCTAGGCGGGAACAGGTGACCAGAAACAGGGCAGCACTCTGAGGATACAACAAGAGCAGAAAAATACTGCTGTTTTTCCACTCTTACTACCATGAAGTAGCCCTTAATAGTTGCTCTAAGTTATGTCCAGTCAGTATCATCCTTTGTCCTCCTCCAGCAGCACTCTAGGTATCTCTTTGCTCTTTTCAGAATATGCAAAAATACTATTCTAAGAATCTTGTCCATGACATTAATAGACATTTACATACTTCCTTTACTTACTGACTTATTTACTTACTTTACTTACGAGATTTAGAGGCTGTCCAACTCTGAAATGTTATTTTGTTATCACTTGGATAGTTATGTAGCATTTATATAGTCTCCAAAACACATTTCAGATGAATGCTCACAGAATGAATCCCTTCTCATTAAAAAAATTAAATTAAAATGGAGAAGACCTCAAAAACAGGGTCTGAAGACAGCTCTGTTACTGGCATGTCATACAACACAAATAATTTACTTCAATTATGTGCACCTGTTGCAAAACCTAGAAATATATAAGCAGTATAGGGGTTCACCTGTCAGGAAAATCTTCAGTGCTGATAAAAAGCATGCTCAAGATAGATTGACTAGGAAACTGTATCAGTATTACCTGCAGATTGAGAAATACACAGAATTCCTTGAGATACTGTGATCATTTTCTTATGGAAACTGCGCTAGTGTATTCCTTGGCATTCCTTTAGAAAATGCTTCAGCTATGAAGGCACCTTCAAAATTTCCCTTTAGGAGGATAGCAGTGACAACTTTACTACCAATATATCAACATGGAAATATCAGCAGTAAATTAATTCCCAAAGAAAATAGTTATGAGACATATTGTCTTTTTCAGGAAAATGCAATTTATCTATGGTTTCTGTGATTTTTATTCCAAAGACATAGAAAGGCATTAATTAGTCCAAGACTGATGGGTTTTTGGTATGGTTATTAATTAAAGAGAATAAAGCAAGTAGAAAGTCCTTTAAAAGGAAACATTACTCTATATTTTGTTATACACTTACACTTATCTTTGTTCCATCATTATCCAAGTCTCTCTCTGGTGATAGCTCCACCTGTTGGAAAATGAATAACTGTTTTACATATAGAAGGTAAAAAGTTTCTTATGTAAAAAATAAATTCCATCACTTCTCATTTCAAATCACTCCAAATTGCAATATATAGGACTGTAAAGCAAGAACATCTAACAATTACTGTATTTACAGGCTTTCAAGTGTGCTAAAATGCTGCTAATCTGTACCTTATTGTGAGATTGAGTCATTGCTTATATAACTAGACATATGGTACACAAAGTGACTGCACTGTATCCATATGAAATCATAGTGAGAATCTGCTGTGGTTCAGTATAACATATATATGTTTCACCTATTTCCTACACCTGCTTTGCCTACTTGTTGCAAAATGTGATAATGGCTCTTATTCTAAGCATTGTTATGAATGTGTTTGCCATTTCATAGTTAGGGGGTTAAATAGTTAGGGGGTTACTTTGCTGTTACTCTAGTAGTTACAGCAAAGTAGAGATAGTCTACTATTAAATATCTGATGGTAATTGGCAATAACAGGAAAGTGTCTTTCACACCACACCTGCTGCTTGTGAGCATCCCAGAGTCATCTGGTTGGCTACTATGGACATTAGAGTATCAACTCACTTGAATAAAAGAATGTTGCTTCAAAGAATGTCCTTACCTCATCCCAGGGACTAGCAGAACTCATTCATGTCCATATTCTCTTAAATAACTACACTGGTTAATTAAGCCACACTGGTCCACCATAAGAGATCATGGTCCATAAACTTCAGTGAAGAGGCCTTCATCCTGCAGTAGCTTAATTTATATCCTCATGAAGGTTCTTCCATTTTTTCTTTTCAGTGCTATTATTGTGACCAATCTAGTTTACCAATATTTTTAAACTAGACCTGCAGATTAGGCAATAAACAAAACAAAGCAAAACAAAAACTCTGAAATACATGGCAAAGATTTGTCCCTGGGGAGATAGATCCAAAGAATGACCTGGTTGGAGCCAAGCACTGTCTATAATTATCAGGCATATGCTGTGAGCTGACATGTTTATTCCACTGGAATTACTTTTATGAACAATTCAGAGAGAAGGAGAAAATAAGTTTATTGTATTGTTGTGAATTTATCAGTGAGCATGTGAGATACAGAACTGATTCTGCACATTGCTGATCGATGAATAAGTAATAATAAGTATTCAGTGTAAAGTATATTTTAGTTTACCATAATATGAAACAGATCTATAATCTTAATCCATTCCCCACCATTACCACTTAAAATAATAAAAAAAAATATATTGAATCCTGAGGCTGAACAGATTCGTCTGGAAATAGTTTGAAAGGATCCAATATACTCTGGATCTAATCTGGAATCCACAGGAATATTTTAAAAGTTCAGATAATATCCTGTATATAAAATGAATTTTATGGAATAATTTATAACATGCTTGAATGTCACTGACCATCATTAATTCTAGACTAAAATTTTAATTTAAGAGGATTGTAATGAATAGTTAAATGTCTGTGGAGATTCTCAGTCATCCAGATCATGGTTGTCACAAAGGTGCTTTATCAAAAGGCAACTGGATTTTCTTTGTTTTTCCTTTAAGATGTTTTGCTTTTCATCCAAGAAACTTCTGTACTATGTCCTCTTTTGAAGTATTAATATAATTTATCTAAAAATCAAGGGCTTTTTTTTTGTTTGAGGAAGACAACCATGTTCAACTCACTACTGATAGAGAAAGCCATTCCTCATTGCTATACAGGTAGTCCTCGACTTATAACGGTCCATTTAGTGACTGTTCAAAGTTACAATGACACTGAAAAAAGTGACATGACCATTTTTCAGTTACGACCTTTGTAGCATCCCCATGATCATGTGATCCTTTTGCAATCTTTTGACAAGCAGAGTCAATGGGCAAGTCGGATTCACTTAACAACCAAGGTACTAACTTATCAACTGCAGTGATTCACATTACAACTGTGGCAATAAAGGTCATAAAATGGGGCAAAACTCATTTTAAAAATGTCTCACTTAGCAATTGAAATTTTGGGCTCAGTTGTGATCATAAGTCAAGGACTACCTGTAGTTAGCTAGATAATTTGATTAGATACCTCTTACTTTGATAATATTAATGAATTATGAAACTGTCTGGACATAACAAAGACATTGCAGAGATGAGTATATAGAATCTGAAAGATGCAAACATGTATTTTCTACTCTGTCTCAACATAAGGAATAAAACTGACATGGGATCTATTAAGTTCTTTCTAAAATTATATGCTTTGCATTGGTCAAATTTAACTCCTTTAAGAGTCTACACCTTTTACTCGTGTTTAGAAATAACAGGTTTTTCAAAGCCTGTTAGCCATGAAATAAAAAGCCAGGATTCTATTCCTTGGGGTTATCTCTTGCTCGGAGATTTTTTTTACTTCTCCTAGTAAGTGAGTATATTACATTTCTGGAAAAAACCAGGTCTGTTCCCCGAATCTCTACTTTCTAGCTGCTTAGGGAACGCTTAGGTTGTGAGCTGGTACCTGAGCATCCATCACCTCAGCTCCAGCTTCTTGGTCCTCAGTTGCCCTCAGAAACCACCACTGGATTTCCAGGTACACTGAGGCAGAGCCACTCTGGAATGCACAGGACATCTCCACATTCTGCCCCTCAGTGGCTGTGACATTCTGAGGGAATTCAGTAAATTTGGCTGGAAAAGAAAAGCAGGTCTCATTAGGATTCTTTCTCTCTTTTTCTGTCTATACTTCCCTTTTCTAGTCATTTCCTTGATTTCTCTTTTTTGGAATATGGTCTTTTACAGATGTACATGGGAATAAATTGCACTGCATTCACCAGATCATATTTATAAGTGATCATGCACTCAGATACATGTGCATGTATCTGATTAATTGATTGAATAGGACTTAAACCCAACTAAGTACACTTAGGATTGCAGTACTGTCTTTCCCAATTTTATTTCTTCTTCTTCTTGTACTAATGTTCATGTCTTTTTTATTCCATGCCCTCCTTTGAAGTATTAATGATCACTTTTATTTTTCTTCTTCTATATTTGTCTAAGAACCAGTGCTATCCATGGGTGAATGGAAAAACTAACTATAGAAATATTTGCACAATCACATATAATGAAACACAAATATTGTATGGAAGGCAGTATTTCAATATTTTTCCTTAGGGATTAGTGAAATGTATCAGGCAATCCAAATGTTTCTTTTTCATATATTTACCTATTAAGTATTAAGTAATTATCAGAATAGTATGATTCCTTCTTTTCTATTTTTAAAAACAAGATTTAAAAAGTGTGTTAAGGCATTTATTTGTTATAAAAATTCCTGTGGTTAGATCCTACTTAATGTCAGTCTCAATTTTGTTTGAAATACCACACTAAATAAAAAGTAGATAATAATTTAGTTCAGAAGATCCAAACACTCGAAATACTTCACTTCATTAGTTCAGTCCCAGTACTCCAGTATGGCTATCTCTTTGAAAAACAGAAAATAAAGAACATGTTTCTTAATACATATTTCAGAGAAAAATCGGCATAGGCCCTTTATATTCCCACAGGAATATTGGGGAACTAATCTGTTCAATTAAGCCACCACACATCTTGCTTTCAGTTTTCAGACAGTAAGCACCAGTTTGACCACTTCAGTTCTGTGATATTACAGATTCACAGTGGACATGTTGAAAAGTCTTCCATAATAACTTACACATATGTGCTAGATTATATTCATTGCTCATTGCTGTGTCATTGGAGAAAATTCTTGATTGCTCTTCACTTTTTAAAATAGTTAAATTGCAAACAGCCACAGGTATCTTTTTCAGGGATCTCTCTCTCTCTCCCTCTCCCTCTCCCTCTCCTTCTCCCTCTCCCTCTCCCCTCTCTCTCCCTCCCTCCCCCCTTCTCCCTCTCCCCCTCTGTCTCCCCTTTGAAAAGAAAATCTCCTTCTCAATCATTCACTAGCATAGAAACTCGTTGGTTGTTAAAAAAATTAATCATATTCCTGCTGGATACTATTCCGTCACTCCTGTCTAAAGTGTAACAAATAAACAAGCCAAAAATTGCTAACGGCATTTCCAATTGTCTGTACAGTATTTGGAGGAATACCCTAATAGGATTTCTCTCCATGGTGCTGAAAACTACACTGCAGCCTTTAAGTCTCAAACAACTGGGTGGGTTCTGCAGAGCAGGGGCTACTTGGAATGCAGATGGTGCCTTTGTCAGAGTGGTTTGGGCCAGAAAACGGAGTGGTCTTTGTAGAAATACAGACAGAAACCAAGGTTTGAGAACATGAACATAGGATTATAGGGGAAAACAGAAGAGAGGGAGGGGACAGAGGAGAGATTGATGTTTTAAAAAGACTATACTATTTAAAGCAGAAAAACAAATTCACTTTTCCACATGCTCCAGGATCCTGAATTCTGAACAGAAGGTTTGGAAAATTACATATACTATATAACCTCTTTGTTTCGAAAACAAACCAACCATCTCTCTTTAAATGAAAGCACTGCTCAGATATAAAAAGCAATACATATATAAGATTTCTGTGCTACATTTGTGTCTGGAAACTGAATGCACATATTTATATTGTACTCACTTCTGGTGAACATATTCCCCCCTTTTTAATGGTTTTTTAAAATAAGATTTAAACAAGGAAATACAAGGAGCGCTTACTTCAATAGCCCCCCCCCATTCTTTTTCTCTCTACCAGATCCCCTCTATTCCAGTCTTGACAAATGGTAGCTCTTACCTTGAGAAGAAAGTCCTTGCTGGATGTACAATACTGTGAAAACATGGAATCCAACAGAAGGCCAAAAGATGCCCATGATTCCAAAGCGAGAGGGGGTCAGGAAGTCACATCAGGGTAATGCCAGAGAGCCACACAATCTCGCAAGAAAAGGAAGGGCAAAGAAAATTTTAAAATGAGATTGGACACCAGAGCCCCAGCTGTAACACTGCCAGTGTTCTCCTGGAAAAACTGGAAAGGAGAAGACCAGCTTCAGAAGGATTTGGTAAAAAGAAGGAGAGGAAAAGAGAGACAGACAAACAAACAAACAAACAGAGAGAGACTAATTGCTCAGATGCCAGATGTCCAGATCCAGCCTTCCTTGGATTTGAAAATCGAGCCTTCCTTGGATTTGAAAACAGATTCTTCAGAGTACCTTTCGTTGCTGCGATTTGGCAGTTCAATAAGCCCCTGCTGCTAAACACTGCATGATGAGCGCCCTCTCTAAACACTGTGCCAGCTTGGAAAAATAGGGAGGGAGATGAGAGCCTGGTGTTGCTCCTCACACTTCAACTTTTCCCCTTTTTTGCCTCTCTGTGTTGGAACAGCTGTGCTGATGCCTTTAACACTGGCTTCTTGCTAGCGCTGTCTCTGTCTGTCTGTCTCTTGTCTCTCTGTGTCTCCCCCCTCCTTGCTGTCTATGGTGCTGAGGACGAAGCATATAATGGGGCATCATTGCAGAGGGCAGAAACATTGATTGCATTGATGGGGGAATTTTCTGCATCCCTCCCATCCTAGACTGAAGGTTCAATGCGGCGGTTTCATTGATGAATCTGTTTCAATTCTTTTTCTCTCTCCCTCTCTCTCCCTGTCTTCTGCATGCACTCCAGAGGGGATATAATTAAAGAGCCAACTGTATTTTCTTCTGCTGCTTTTGTGTTATATCTTTCATATTGTAAGCTCTGATATATTACAATGGTGACAGAAAATAATTTTACAACCTTGTTTATGAACTCAGGATCCTGATCCAAAACAGATTCCCTTCTAGGAATTATTTTCAGTATCTCTTTTTGAATATTCCTAGATAATAAAAAGTTGGTTAAAATTATAGAAGTGATTGACTTCTTTCATGACATTTTACAATTTTATATTTTTCAAACATATTTTCAGAGCAAAAAATAATTTGAATTCTGACTGTGATTTTCTGAATTGCATTTTCATATATCAATACTAAGGGTGGTTCAGTGGTAAAGATGCTGCGCTTGTCAGATGGAAAACTGATAGTCTGGGTTCAAGACCTGAGTGCTCACGATGGGATGATGAGCTCTGGTTACTCACCCCACTTCCTGCCAATCTAGCAATTTTGCTACTCACATTTGCTAAGCATGCAAATGTGAGTAGAAAAATAGGCACAATTTCAGTAGGAAGGTTACAGCATTCCATGTGCCTCAGCTTATAGTCGTGCCCACAGAAATATCTTCAGACAACACTGGCTCCCTCGGCCAAGAAAGGGAGATGATACTGCCCCCTAGAATCAGAAATGAAGGGGAAATGAATGGAAGGGGAAAGCTTTACTTTTACCTTTATATCAATATTAGAAAAGGGGATATCTTGGGAACAAAATCCCAGGTGACATTCATTAAACATGAATTGATAAATACCATTTCAATATCCACTAATGAAAATAGCTGCACAACACACATATATTTAAAGCTCGCAGAAAATATCCCTACAATTTCTATTGAAAAGGGAATGGTCAGGATGCAGGGCCGGATTTAGATGAAAAGAGGCCCTAGGCTATTCCACTTATGAGGCCCTTTCACCTATAGTGAAAGTGTAATTTTAATTTTGCTAACAATTTGAATGTAGGCCTCGCTTGATCTTGAGGCCCCCTCTTGATCTTGAGGCCCTAGGCTGAAGCCTAGTTAGCCTATAGGAAAATCCGGCCCTGTCAGGATGACTGTGCTTTGGTTTTCCCCGCAAATATTAAACCTACATTGGCTTATATAAAGGGCTGAAAAAAATGAACTAATTTGATTCCTTCTGCAATAGCCAGATTTATTTTTTAGTTACAAACTGTTGAGTGATTGTTGCTTATATTTAATAAACTACTCTATTTGGAATGTAGAACAAAACTAAAATGTTTTCATATAAGATTAATCAAACAATCTAGACATATAGTAAGAAAAGTGGGTGAGCAAATATTTACTATTAGCTGAAATTTAGAAGCATTTAAATGATTATTATAAATTGTCTGACAGAAAATTCAATTTAAATTTAGTCTTTTGTGGATAATAATGCCTACTAGACTTATATATTTTGTAATAATCATTTCAAAGCCTGTTTAAAAAATAATGTTTCCAATATGTTGCTTCATTTGGTTGAAATGTACTACATAGTATTTGCCTATTAAACTGTTCACTGAATCATGTCTCTTCTGAAGGCATCTTTCATGGACGTTAATTTCTTTCTTGTTCTTTTATTGTAGTCTTACAAATCCTGGATGAAGTTGGTTATTTATCAGGAGTGTCCATGTATATGATCAACATTTGTAAACAGATTATGGATTCTTCTAGAAAGCTGCCATGAGAACTAATTTTGTCTAAAAAGCAGCACTGTTATATTTAACTTTGCATCTATTTAACAATGGAATAAGCAATTTTAATTTCAGTGCTTGATACATAGCAAGCGGTTGATGAAATTAGAATTTATATTTTATCATAATCTAGCTGCATTCCCTACTCCCAGCAACTCTAGTCCTGTTTAATTATAAAGAAATGAAAGGACTTAGTTTGCATTAACTTTTGTAAAATTTATGCATCACCAAAGTATGCATAAATAATTATCTTTTCTTTTTTTCCACTCTTCTTTTGAAAGAAGAACTGTGGAAAAAGAAAATTTGATCCTATTCTATCATTTTAGACTCTCAACATAACAAAGTTAACTTTTTAAACATTATATGGTATATCCACTAAGCATGAGCTTTTTTAGTTGAATATATCTCAACTTAATATTGTAAGAAATGTATTTAATATTTTTAATTTTCATTGAATCATTAATATGCAGCTTTCTAAGTTTTCAGTTCAAGTTCTTGCAAATAATTAATATGCATCATCACCATTCTTTTTTATGGTCTATTAAAAAAATAGTCTATTAAAAAAAACCTACAGATTTAGAATCGAGCCAACAGAAACTCAGTAATTGGATTAATTGTGAAACCCACAGATATTTAATTGAATGTTTGGCTATTTTGCGATTTTAGAAAATAACAATTCCTTTTGTAGTAATTTGAACAATTAAAATTAGCTGATCTAAATTATTAATATCCATTAGCCAATAAACTTAAATATATTTTAAAAAAGAATTGTAAAAGATCTGTATGCAGTTTTCTGAATGGGATTATCCCAACATTTATCATATGAATAAAAATCAAAAATTTTACTTCCATTCCAAGATTTTTCAAATAGGCCTTGCAACCATTTATGCTGGAAGTATAGTAAAATCTTGAGTGAATCTACAATGATCTCAGAGCTTTCACATAATAACATTCTTATTATGTCCATAATATTTTGGACTGTACCATTTGGATTCCATGGGAAACAAAAGTAAAGATATATGGCCAATGATTAAAAAGAAAATAAGAAAACTTGAAATCTCTATCATCATATTACTATTGTAATTTAAATAAAGGAAATTAGGAAATCAGTTTTTCCCACAGAATTATTTTTAGACCATTATTAATACATTTGAAAAACCGTCACAGTATTATCATGGATATTCCTATAAGAAATACATCAGTCTGGAAGAATATTCATTTTCACAAATAATCTTTTCTTAAAAGCTCATTAGGATTTTTATCAATCTCTTTATAACAATATTATCAATTTATTATATTATTTTATATTTTATTTGCATGCCACCTCAACCTTAATTTAGGATTGTGTTTGAAATATTCATATTTATCATAAACACAGAGGAGAAGATAATTATTCAAAATTATCTATAAAAATCCAGATATCAAATGATGTCTCAATGCTTACAGATTTCTATAGATACATTAAAATGTCTAGGAAACATATGACGTTACTCCAACTACCTGAGTACATAGATTGTTGTACAATAGCCATTTGGAATAGAATATTGATAATTATTAATAAAATATATCATCGGCATATATCAATTATTATTTCAATTCTAGCCACTATTATCTTTGGAATGTCTTTGGTTATAAATGTCAATGGTTTCAATATGTCAATGGTTTCAATATAAGATTAAATATCATATATTCTGAGGCATCTTGACAGATACTTCATGAAATGAAAAGGCTGGTAAACATTTAATTCACACACACACACACACACACACACACACACACACACACACTCACGCACACACACACCAGTTCAGGATTCCACTACTACATTATCCCAGCCGACAGCTTCAGCTTAAATATCTCCTGTGATGGTGAGTCCATCATTTCCTGAAGCAGTCTATTCCATTCTTGGATAGCTTTTGCCATTAGAAAATTTCTTCTGATGTCCAATTGAAATGTACTTGCAATTTAAACCCATTTCTTGCCTTGTCTTCTAGTATAGGTCTGAACAATTCTATATAACAATTATTCATATACTTGAAGACAGCTATCATGTCTCCCCACAGTCTTTCTTCTCTACATAGGTCTTCCAGCTGCTTGTCATAGATGTTTACTAGGTCACTTGTTTTAGTTGTTCTCTACTAGACACATTCTAATTTTTCAAATCCTTCCTAAAACGTGATATTCCAAATTGGACACATTGATCTAAATGAGGCCTGACAAAAGTACAATAGAGAGGAATGATAACTGCTTGATATTATACTTCTCTTGATACAACTGGCTTTTTTAAAGCAGCTTCTCTGATATGAGCATTTATAGAAATTTCACAAATAAATCTATACATTTACCTGATGACCTACTAAGATAAGGTGACCAGACGTCCCGCTTTTGGCGGGACAGTCCCGCTTTTTAGCAATTTGTCCCACGTCTCGCGGCGTTTCAAAAAAGTCCCGATTTTTCATTCTGCCTCCTCAGTCCCGCTGCCTCTTGAGCCCCAGCTGATGGCTAGAAGAAAAAAAAACTGTTTAAACTCTTGCCCGGGGCTTCAAAGGGCCGCCCTACAGGCAATCAGTGTAAAGAGTTCCTGAAGCAGTTTTTTTTTCCCCTAGCTAAGCTGCAGAAACGAAACCGAAACCAGGATCTTTGGTGGAACGTGACAAAATGAGGCAGAGAGAGATTTATTTTTATTTTTATTTTTCCTCCCCAAAAAAGGTAGGTGAAAAACTGCAAACAATGGGAAATTTAGGAGGAGAGTTCAAGATTTTAAAACACAAAAGAAAAAAAAGCTGTATTTAACTAGGGAATTGTAATAATTGAATTGAGATACTATTAATTGTATATTGTGTTGAAAGCAGAAATGTTTAAGTTGTGGTTCAGAGGAATATATGGGGGAAATTATTTGGTTTATTATTATTGGTAAATATAATTAATTGATTTGTAAGAAATTGGATTGCATGGAAATAATTGGAATATTCATGTTCATATTGATTAATATACAAAAAAGATAGTTTTATAACTAATTGATTTATATTAAAATGTTGAATTTGTATTAAACAACTGTATTACATAATTACATAATTAAACAATGTGAGGATGGATATAAAAATAGATGACAATGGGAAGGGGTATAATATAGAATAGAAGGGAAAAATTGAATTTGATTAAGATTAGAGATGAGGATGAAGGGTAATATTGTTTTTTTAAAAAAATAGATGAGGAATAAATATGGCAAAAAGGAAATATAGAAATTGTAAATTAAATTGAAATGACTAAACACTGTTTAAATTTGTGAACTGGCCAAATACTCTGTTCAAAGAAAATACATTGTATGTTTGTATGTGTGTTTCTAATTATTGCTATTTATTCATATTTGTTCTCTTTTATTCTTTAAAGTTTAACAATTCATTCTTTATCTTAATATCTTTATATTTGTTTGGGGTTGGCTTTCTTCCCTTTCATCTTTTTTATTGTACAGCAATCTTTCTCCTCAAACCTACCACCTCTCTCTTTTCTTTCCTTCTTACTTTCTCTTCCCCCCCTCTTCTTCTCCTCCCTACTTCCTCTTCCTTTCTCCTTCTCCTCTCTTCCTCCCCCTCTTACCCTCACTCCTACTCTAATTTCCCTTCCCTTCCTTCATCCCTCTCTATTGCTGTATCCTTTTATGCATATGGACTACTCAGAGGGCTGAAAAAGTTATTTTTGACTGGTCCTCGCACTTTTGACCAGTCATCGAACTTACGACTGTCTTCACATTTTATGTTTTTTGCCCTATCTTGTCACCATGGTGAAGAGAAGCAGTTGTGAAATGAGTGACATGGTTGTTAAGGATGCTGCACGGGCATAAATGTGAGGATGGTCATAAGTGTGAGGACCAGTCAAAAGTGCGAGGACCTGTCAGAAATGACTTTTCAGCCCTCTGAGTAGTCCCTATACACATAGCCATGGCCACCCGGTCACATGACCAGCTAGCCACGCCCACCCAGTCACATGGCCTCCAAGCCACGCCCACACAATAAGTCACGCCCACAATGGTGTCCTTCTTACCAATGTTAAAATCTGTTCACCTTACCCTATACACATAGCCATGGCCACCCGGTCACATGACCAGCTAGCCACGCCCACCCAGTCACATGACCAGCTAGCCACGCCCACAAAATAAGCCACGCCCACAATGTCCCTCTTTACCAGAGGGAATAATAAGGTAATAATAATCTTATTACCTTAATAAGGTATAATAATCTTTCAGCAACATAAGTATAATAATCTTTCAGCAACATAAGCCTAAAGGAATCTGATACTTCTTTACTGATATTATACCAATATCTACTAGTCTTTAATTCAGCGGAGAACTATACTGATCTCTATTTTTAATTGTTATCAGTCACCTTCCTTCCTTACCAAAAAAATGATGAGAAAGCTTAAAAATATTATGCAATTTCAGGCTGCTCATGGACAGAATAAAAATATAACTTCAGTACCCATCTTTCTAAGGTTGGCAATAAGATAAAAGTCATCAGGCATGATAGAAAGAAAATGATACTGTAGGAAGTTAGCACCCACCCCTTTCCTGGAAGAGTGAAATATTTTAGGAAATATGAAAAAGGCAGAATATTATATTTCCCTGGATGAGAAATATGAGAAGCATATTTTACAGACAAAGCAGCTCCCACCTTCCTGCCCCCCATCCTTTGTCAATGGGCCATTAAGGCCTGGGCCAGTCTATTCTACATAACAAAGATCTGCCTCCTTCAGGCAGAGCCATAGTAGGAATTGCCAAAGAGAGGATTAGCCCTCTACACAATAGCAGCAGAAACTCACCACATGTGACCTGGGAAGCACATGTGACTATCAGCCAGCAAGGCCCCCACCCCCTGGGAGTCTGACAACCAATCAGGAAACTCTTTTGGGGCCCCAAGAAATGCAGAGCCAGGGAGAGCATAAAAACCCGAGGATTTTCTGTATCTGCCCTTTTCTGTTCAGGAACTCAAGCCATGTGATCCTGTCCACCATTAAACCATCTTTCCAAGCAGTCTCTATGTTTCCAGTGTCTGTTTCCCCACTTGGAGCAGAACCCAGAAGGATGTTTCTTCCAACAATACCACAAAATATTGTACTATGAGTTGGTCAAATATCATGCCTTCTCTGTGGTGGCACCTGCCCACTGGAACAATCTACCCGCAGAGATACGAGTGATCCCAGACCTCCGGACTTTTCGTCGGGCCCTTAAAACCTACTTTTTTCAGTTAACCGGGCTGTCCTGATTTTATGGTTGGTTTTTAAAATTTGATATTGATTTTAATTGAAATGTTTTAAATTATGGGCCAAACTTTATTTAATTATTTTAAATCTATTTTAACTTTTGTGTACAAATGTTTTATTTTGGCTGTTCACCGCCCTGAATCCAAAAGGAGAAGGGCGGTATAGAAATCTGAAAAATAAATAAATAAAATAAATAAATATCATGCCATGTAAACATCAATTTTCTTAAATATATTTAAAATGAATTTTAATTATCTATTGAATTCCTTGATATTTTCTTTGATATATTTGATATAATGATATAACTCAGATGAAATTTATCACTTTTTGTAGCATTTGTAGAAATTCCAGATGAAAAATTAAATTGAATGCTACAGATTCTCATACCAGAAGACTGATAGATATTCAGTTCAGATTTTGCATGGAATTTTTGCTATATGGGAAAAAAGTGTCATTTAAGGATTTCTGTTCTGTATGCTGGTAATTATTCACAGTGTAAGCCTTGACTGCATATTTCTATGAAAATTAAGAACCAAGATTATTTTGTTCAACTCTTAAATGGATAAAGGGAAAATATTTGCTTTGCTCAAAGCCTACTTTGAATTCTTGCAACATTTCTCTTGGCTGCAAAAATATAATAGGCTGCATGGAATAAATATCTTTTTCTGGATGATATGCACTCTATATGTTACATTTCACACATGTAATCAAAACAGAATGTTCTCATTCATTATTTATTTTATTTTATTTTAAATTTATATACCGCCCTTCTCCCTGAGGACTCAGGGCGGTGTACAGTCAGAATTAAAAAACATGAAATACAAATATTAAAAACAATTAAAATATATATAAATTTGGCCCAAAATTAAAAATACAAACCAATTAAAACATTTAAAATTTATTTAGCATTTTTATACAAAAATAGTTCATCTTCCTGTTTATTTGTTAAATTTTCTTTAATGTTTATGTTATATTAATATATACCCCTTTTTGATTGATATACTTCCAAAAAGACAAGATCAGATTGTCAATAGAATCAGAATGCCACAAATTCTTTGCTCATATCTCTTACATAAGGGCAGATCAAAATTTTATTTTATAGTTATATAAATGGAAGCAATTGCCTAAGAACATAGTCCCAGGCTAGTCAGAGTTTGGCTCATATTAACTATGGAAATAAAAATATAAAAGAAGAAAAAATCTGCATGACATTCAAAATATTCTATTATGAAATTCACTGATAGTTCATAAGACCTTGTGTAACAGAAAATATGTGTGATGAAAAAAACCATATTTCTAATTTCAGATAAGGAAGAACAAGGACAGATATATCAGTCAAGTTTGTATATCAATAAAAGAATGTAACAAGGAAATTATCATGAGATATCTGTTAAAGAAAATTAGGATCCATTTTATAACTGCCTTGGTCCATCCGCAATCAGTTCTTGCTATATGATCAGCCCATTTCCATTTCAATTCTTTTACTTTTTTAATGATATGGTATACTTTTGTTTGTTTTTTAATCCATGTGCAGGTCTTTCTGTCTTGTCTTTTAATGCTAAGCATGTAACTTATATAACACAGTTATATAAATATATAAATTCTTTCCGCATAAATTAACTCAGGATCAAAACTTAACTATAGTTATATAAATGGAAGCAATTGCCTAAGAACATAGTCCCAGGCTAGTCAGAGTTTGGCTCATATTAACTATGGAAATAAAAATATAAAAGAAGAAAAAATCTGCATGACATTCAAAATATTCTATTATGAAATTCACTGATAGTTCATAAGACCTTGTGTAACAGAAAATATGTGTGATGAAAAAAACCATATTTCTAATTTCAGATAAGGAAGAACAAGGACAGATATATCAGTCAAGTTTGTATATCAATAAAAGAATGTAACAAGGAAATTATCATGAGATATCTGTTAAAGAAAATTAGGATCCATTTTATAACTGCCTTGGTCCATCCGCAATCAGTTCTTGCTATATGATCAGCCCATTTCCATTTCAATTCTTTTACTTTTTTAATGATATGGTATACTTTTGTTTGTTTTTTAATCCATGTGCAGGTCTTTCTGTCTTGTCTTTTAATGCTAAGCATGTAACTTATATAACACAGTTATATAAATATATAAATTCTTTCCGCATAAATTAACTCAGGATCAAAACTCTTTTCTATTTCCCCCCAATGTATATTACTTTTATCCACAGTATCCACAGTATTATTTTTGCTGTATGTGTTCCTTCATCAGTTTTTGCTTCTGGCAACTCCTGGACAAATCCTTGCAATTTTTTTTGAAATAGTTTACCTTGATTTCTTTCTAGGCTGGGAGAGAATAACTGCTGCAAATTGGCCTCATGCCTAAAATGAGACTGGAGCTCATGTTCTCCCAGATTCTAGTCCAGTGCCTTTAAATACTACAGCAAACATGATTTCTACATAATATTAATAATATTATGAATTATGTTTCTTTATCAGGACAGAAATGGGCTAGAATCCAGTTTTTAAAACTGAGCAACCATTTAATGCTACTATATTGCATTAAAATAGGAAAGTTTGTAGAATCAGGTTTTCATGTGCTGCAGTCACTTGGTTGTCATTGCCACAAAGCAGGGTTAAAGATGGATCTTAGGAAAGGACAAAACAAGACACTGTCTTGATTCCATTTCAGTGTCCCCTTCTACCTAAGTATGGAATAAAGAAGAATGAATAGTGGCCAGGACGTTTGTGTTATATTCCTGCTTTTTTGAAGCAAGGATTCAAAATGTATTTTTTGGAATGTATTTGTTGCAGAAGTTGTACAAATCACAGCTTTTGAAACAAATGCTTTCTTTGTTATGCTGCAGATGGAAAATGATGGCTGTTAACAGCTTTCTTAGAAAATGTTAAGTTGCCAAATAGGAGGCAAGTTAAAGAGATTGTTCTCAATTGAATCTTCAAGGTTGAGAATGGGCCACAGAGGAAATGTGCAAATCTTAGATATGCAGAAGCTGATGCCTTCCCAAATCACAGTCATGATCTTTCCCTTTATAAGAACTGTATTTTAACTATCCCTGATTAGGTCCATCAAATAATGCCCCTCTATACACCTTTCAGCTGTTGAAACAAATGTGCATCTGGGTTCAGTTCCAAGTGGGGAGAAAGACACTGGAAACATGGCGGCTACTTCGAAGGATGGTTAATGGAGCAGAACCATTAAGCACATGGTCCTGGTGCAGTTGAACACAAGGAGTGAAGATATATATATATTTATATTTATACCCCCTCTTGGGTCTTGCCTGAAAGTTTCCTGTTCCTGTGGAAAGAAATGTATTTGATTGGTTGTCAGACTCCCAGGGGGCAATGCAGGGGTAACTTTGTAGGTTGTCTTGAGTCCCAGGCTTGGTTGAACCTTGCTGGGTGATGCAATCTCCCCAGGTACCATGTGCTGAGTTCTGTTGCTAGATGGGTAGAGGGCTAATCCTATTATGTTCTGAGGGTAAAGGTCTTTTGTTTTGTAGATAAGCTAGTCCAGCCTTTTGTCTTGTAGATAGGTTGGCATCAAAATATCTGCTGGGGACAGGGAGCTGGGGTCTTTTGTTTCTGTTTCCTTTATTTGTCTTTTAGGGGAAATATTCTGCCTTTTTAATATTTCCTAGAATGAGAGCTTTCAACCATGTAGGTCTAGCAGCCAGGGGAAAAGTTCTGGAAAGAAATTTACTATATCCAATTTTCTATGCCATTTTGAGAGGTTTGACGTCACTTTCTATGAGCTTACAGTCACAAGTCCCAAAATTTTTCATAGCCATAATTTTGCTTTAATTACAGGCTGCCCATTTCCAAGGGTTGTTTCTTGAACTTGCCTAGCTCTTACTTTTTTTAGTGCATCCAGGGTTTTTGAGGCCAAATTGAAGTCAGTCATTGTGCAATCCAGGCTTTTAGTATTTTTCAAATTGGGCACAATGACCCCTGGGACTCCTACTAATGAGACTACCAGTGCAACATATCCTGCTTTACTGGACAACTGGGCAGCATCATTTGTGAGTCACAGTCAGGACTTAGGTTTTGGAGATCTCTTTTCTGCTACTTCTTCAAGTGATGGAATTGCCTGAGGGGGCATGTCCCCTCTCCCATGGAATTAGCAGGAAGATATGACTGCTTGAGCTTTAGTGCCACAGAGCAAAAAGGAGAAGCTTTGTGTGAAGGTAGGTGAAGGGGATAGTTTCAGTCTAATTCTGAATGGGTGTCTCTCTCTGTGTGTGTGTGTATGCATCTATTTTTACAATATAGGCAATACAAAAATGCTGGACAAATTTTCCTCCCACCAGGCAGAAATCCAAGGTGTTCAGAACTTTCTGTGCCAACCACTCCCAAATGCCATTCCTCCAAGAATCCATTTAATTGATTACAACATAAATGAGACAAGAAAGAAAACCTTACAATGAATTTCCATCCTCTCCATAGTCTTTCCAGCTGTCTTCTGGGCAGTGAAAAGAGTCTTTTAGTATTTACTTGTCCATCTCAGGATCCTTTCTTTCATGTCTGCTGGGTGGCATTAGGCTTGGCTTGGTGGTTAGGGTGGTCAGTCAGGCATGGGAAGGTCTGCTTCACTCTGTTTGCTGTGATGATTTTCAGGTGGATGACTGGTCCCAAACCCAATTCCTGGCTCAAATGGATAGAAAGTCTCCTCTGGAGGCAGCATTTGGATCAGTGTTATCTGCTTCCACAGGTTGCAGAGTCATCTGGGCAGGGCTGAAAGACATGAGAATAAGGCCCCTTCTCTCCTTTGCTGGTGATCTGCCCAGGAAGGGCATTGTAGGAGGATTAGGGATGGAGAGATAGAGTGAGGGTGGGTAGATAGCTTCTCAGGCAGGGTTTAAGGAAGAAGAAAAAATCAGTACTGCAGTTATTAAACAGATAGACCAGTTATAACAAAATGGGGACATCATAGATGAGAAAAAACTGGATTCACATGCTTCAGAAAAAGGATGGACAGATAACACCAAACAGTAAATGGAAGAATGAAACCTTTCTTGTAAATTAACTTAAAACATTACCTCATAAACTTGGGCTTTTCGTAAAAGTACAGAGAGGAAAGAAAAATGAACTCAGTTTTCTTTATCCTATTTTGTGGGCCAGACAAAACAGACTGAAGGCATTTTCTTTCTTTTCAGTGCTTTTAACTCTTTTCTAACGATTTAATATTCATATCTCTAGGGATCAGAGACATTTAACAGTTGCAATTACCTTGAGGGCACACAAAAACTTAAGTCATACACACACAAAAAAACAAAGAGGAAAAAAAGTGGAAAACAGAATACTCAGGTTTACACAGACAGTGGTCATTCCCACCATAAATCTCAGTTAAATTAGGGAAGGCACAAATCTTAACAAAGATATCACGTGCTTGCATAGAAGACAGAGAGGAAGGGAGAGAAACAAACAAGAGACACACCTTTTGAATGCCTTGATTGTTTTGTATTTTGAGTTTTCTCTTTCTTTTTTGTCTTCTTGGATTTTTGAGTTTTGTATTTTGTATTTTAACTTTGTTTTGAATAAAATAACAACATACATTGAAAAAAAAAGCAACAGTCTAACTTTTGGATAAAAGCTCAGGTATTTTTGCAGCAACTAATATAATCTATCCTTCTGGAATATATTGGAAATATGCATGGTCATTTTTGGTAAGCTTCAAATCATAGGTAATTTTTGGAAATCTTTGCCTTATGAGCAGGAATTTGTGGGGAAATGTCTAATAGCACCATGAACATATAATGTGTGCTACAATTAATAGAAAATAACAAATATAATCAAAACTTTACTACAGTATTCAGTACGCTAAAAAGTTAGCTTTCAAATTACTTGGTAAACACCTGACACAAGAATGAAAATTTGAGTCAGTGTAACTACAGTTTTTGCGTTGTCATGTTTCATTATAACAGAAATGTTCATCAATCTGACCCTGAAGAAAACCACAAAGACCTTTCATGAAGATAGGTTACTTTTCTATTGATTTTCATATTCTCATTACAAACTCTTTAATGAGAAGGGATTAATTTTCTGCTATTTTCCATTCTCATTACAACTCAGTTATGAAACTGTGATATCAGGAGTTTAATGCTTTATTTATATTATATTAGTGTGTTTGGGGATTGTTATGTGTATTGGACCTGGTCTTTGGGTGTTAAGTGAATTTCGTTGTATGGGTATACTGTGTATACATGTACAATGACAATAAAAGTTATTTATTTTATTTATTTATTATTTTTTATATTAAGTCCTTCTTTGTCCTCCTCAATATTTAATACTAGGGTTGTTCATTCAGTTATTACTTGAGCATTCTATAGATTTCTACATTTAGCACCAATTAAAGCAGCAGCTTTGCTGAACTCAGTTAAGAAAAGCCAGGAATATCCCTTGTTAACAATGTTATATCTTAACATAAATTTACTCTATTGTGGCATTCCAGTCCAAATTGCAAAGAGAACATTTCCAGGTTGTTGAGGGCAGGGAATTGTGTACTTGAGTTGCTGAGAAGGCTCTCCCCAGCAAGCAGGAAATTTTCCATATTGCTTTTTTAAAGTAACATTTATTATTTTCTCTGAGACTAATCTTTCTAAAACAAGTTTTGTGGTCTCATAAGGAAAATAACCTAGCAGTTTTGATTCTCCAAATTATCAGTAAACTCCAGGAACAGGTGCATTTAGTTTTTGTTAAACTGCAGCAATAGTAAAAAACCAACAGCTAATCATACTTTCCTATGAACTGACAAGATTCTTATGTATCTGAAGCAATCAGCCCCTAGCTACTGGCCAGTAATTGTTTATTTCCTCTGATTCTTGTCAAAAGCTCAAATCCTCCTCAAAATAATGAGCAAACAATAAAGAGAAGCCTCCTGTATGTGGCTATGGTGTTATGCCACAAAGATGGTATTATTTACTAGAACTCCATTACATAGCCATGATACCCCATCATGGTGGGGTACAGGAATTTAAAATACATACACATACACAAAATACATACACATAAAGAAAGAAAGACAGAGAGACTGAGAGAAGACCAAACTGCTTTAAAATGTAATAACATCTTACGGATTAAACCTCAATTAAATCCCATCTCACTTACCCCTACCCATTTCCCCTGCCCTAAAAAATCCAACTCAAAGGGCAATGCAATATTGTAAGCTTAAGGATCCTATGTTCTTGCAGTTAATTTTCCAGGTAACATGCCAACAACTGATATTTTCCAAAACTAACCAATGAAATAATGAAGCAAAATATATAGGGTTAATGAAAGAAATATATATCATACAAATGTTTCTCTTGCCCATAGAAACATGTATTCACAAATACACAAATTCTTAAGGAAGGGAAGGTTGTGTTTGATATACATTTTTAAAGCAAATGAATGTAATCTGAGGCTAATATATATTAATATACTAGTATTGTTAAGACCACATTTCCCTTTGAATGTATTACTTCAGCTATCAGCTAGTTGTAAAGGATTCATGGATCTATCTGGCCTAAGTCTACAAGTTGCCAATTAGTGATATATAATGAAGATGGTTGAAGAAACTGTTGCCTTGATTCTGGTTAAATTCATACTTATTTGCTTGGGAGGCACTTCTTAAACCCAGGTACTTAAGCATGAGCCAGCAGTGTGTTGCAGCTGCCAGAAAAGCCAATACAGTCCTAGATTACATCAAATAATTCTTTTTTTTTTTGTTTCCTGTTTGGCTTAACTTCTGTTTATCTAATCCATTGAGCAACAACATATTGGATTACAGAGAGAAGGAGGAGGCTAACACGTGATGGGAAAAAAGAGACTGCTCAGCAACATGCTGAAGGTAGCTGAATTTTTACCAAATGGTGTGATGAATTCATAAAGACCATGGAAAATATTCTGAAGAAACTGAGCCTAAATACTTTAGATCCACAAAAGGTATTTGTTTTTAAAGCAGCAGATTTATTGGCAAGAAATATAGATTCAGAACCAGTACAAACAACACAGACTGCAGAAGATACTCAGAGCCAAGATTGTGATTCTCTGGCAGTAAATTGGCCAGAATGAAACAAGGATCCATAAATTGTTATTGACTTGAGTTAACTTAATCTGGTGTTTTTATAGAATAGTAGAGAATTTTCTGGATGGGGTTTGAAGGAGAGTGGGGAATAAAATTACGTTTAATTGGACAACAATCTCATTTGGCTTTTTTTAGGCAGATAGATTGGTTTTGGAGATTGGTCTTATTGTACTTAACCAATTAGCAACTGATAAGATATAACATTAAGAAAAAAATGTAGCTATTTGATCCAGGACCAATTAGAGATAATTTTTGGAATCTGGAATTGAAGCCATGGTAATTTTTTTGCGAGTTGATTACAATAACAGAGGGTTTTTGAATTTCAAGTTTGTCTTTTATTATGAATAATAATTGTATTACTATTTTATTATTAATATAGTATATAGATGACAGGCTAACAATTTGTAAACAGTTTTAGTAGTTTAAAACTTTTTTGGCCTGTTTGCAAGGGATGGGAAATTAATACTATTGTATTATATTAATCAGCATTCAACTAGGTAGAATTTTATGTTTATATGTGTTAGTCTTCTTTCCTATTTTGTTTTGTTTGTTGTATTTTTTCTTTTGTTTTTAAATTTTTTTTGGTGTTTTATATTTTAACCTTCTTTGAAAAAACTAAATGTTATGAATGTAAGTCCAAACAGAAAATATGTCAGCATTAATTATTTTTACATTCTAAAGGAAAATGCATTTTCTGTTTGTTTGCTGAGTAATGTCACAATTGGAAATATTTAATTAATCAAATATATAGTTGGAATTATTTACATAAATCAATTAATTCTATTTGTCAGCCTTGTGAAGCCAGGCTTGATTCATGGATATACAATACACATATTTTATTTTAGCCATTTGCAGGTAGCATAGCATGAAAACATTAATGAAATTAGATTTTGGACTCAAAAATCTTCATGTACAAATGTGAATTTAAGCAGACTTGACAGATCTTTTGAGCAATTTATCTTGATAAGGATATTATGCCAGCAGCAAGGGTTATTTTTTTTAGTACAGTGACAGTCCTCTGTTTTCTGCCAGTTTTCTATTTTGATGTTATATTTCAAATGCATATGATTGAATTTGCAATAAATTCAAATATAGTTTACAATAAGTTTAAAGGTGATAGCATGAAATATAAAACAATATATTAGGCCTCCACAAAGCTTCAGACAAATCACCCCACTGAAGCAGGTACAGTATATTTAAGGATACAGTATTTTTACTTACTGGATTAAAGTAGCTGCATTTTGGCTGCTTCTCAAATTATTGCTTGAACTTTTGTGAAAGTTATCTCCTTCAAAACAAAGCCACTGCCATTCTGGATTAGCCCTATCTTAATACTTTGCAAAATGTATCAGCAACACTTGGCTTTAGGTTCTGGAATAGAATACCTCACCATAAAACTCAAATTAATAGATCATATTTGCTGTGCAATAAATTATCATTGACTACACTAGACTAGACTAGACTAGACTAGACTAGACTAGACTAGACTAGACTAGACTAGACTAGACCAGACCAGACCAGACCAGACCAGACCAGACCAGACCAGACCAGACCAGACCAGACCAGACCAGACCAGACCAGACCAGACCAGACCAGACCTGGAAGGGACTTTGGAGATCTTCTAGTCCAGCCCCCTGCTCAAGCAGGAGAACCTATACTATTTCAGATAAGTGACTGTCTAGTCTCTATTCCATTTCAGAATAGGAACTGGCAATTATGCAAGTGAAGAACATACATTGCATATGAGAGTTGTATTTTGTTGCCAGAAGGCTTTCTGGGAAGAAAATGGTTTAATAGTCCGCAAGAGATTCTTAAAGCTAAGAACCTGAAAAGCAACAATTAATTGTATGTGCATAGGTGAAATATGTGATGATCAGACACATAAAACATAAAATGTAGAATCATAGGGCTGGAAGGGAACTCAGGAGTCTTGTAGTCCAACCTCGCTGCTCATGTCCGGAGACTTTATACGATCCCGGTCAAATGGTTATTCATCTATTTTTGAAAACCTGCATTGATAGAGTACTCGTAAATCCAAGAGGCAAGCTATTTCATAGATTAATTGTTCTCACTGTTAGAAAATTTCTCCTTATTCTCTTGGCTGGATGTCTCTTTAACAAGCATTTACCCATTATTTCTTGTCCTTCTCTCTGGTGCCTTGGAGAATAAGTTAATCCAGTGAAATATCAGTTTATAGACATGAGCTAATGTACACCCCATCCATTAAATCTGAAGCTGTTTCATTTGTGCAATGCCATTACATAAATGAAATAATTTGCATAAGTCTAGATCATTTGTTTAAAGATAGTATATAACTTCATCAATAATATCTAAGATAGATGATTCAATCTCATAAAACATAAAGAACTTGCTATCATAGGTAATGATGATATAAAAAATACCAAAAGTATTGGAAAGAAATACATAGTGTAGCGGGAAAAAACCTTAGAATTTAAATTTTAATATATATTTCACTGACTCATACTCATTTCCCCCATGCAAAAACTCTAACTAAAAGAAATGCAACCTTTTTATATTGTTTGCATGCTTAAGGATCATATGTTCAACCAATAACCAATGAAACAAATATATGTAGGACCAATAGAAGTAGTACATGTGGCCCAATATGTTTATCTTGTTTGCAAAAACATCTATTCATACAGATTTACTATATATAAGGAAGGTTGCGTTTGACATGCATTTTAAATCAAATCAATCTAATGTTAAAGTACAGATTTATACATTAGTACCCTTAAGAACCACATATCTTAATGTCTTTTAATGTGTAATTAGTTCAGCTATTATCTAATTGGATAAAATTTCTGAATCTAACTTGCCCAAGTCTACCAGCTCCCAATTATTGATATGTTATGACCAATGTTGATATGATTGTTGGCTTGATTCTGGTTCTTACTTATTTATACTATCCCTACTTCAAATCATGTCACAAAACACAGAAAAATGTATTTATTTATTGCATGCTGCTTCAATTCTAATAGACTTCACTATGCTGGTAACTGGATGAAGTAAAGACTAAATAATTTGTCATTCATGTAATGATGAGCTGAGGTGATGTAGTGGTTAGAATGCAGTATTTCAGGCTAACTCTATCCACAGAGCCAGGAGTTAGATCCTGAGAGGGCTTGAGGTTGACTCAGCTTTCCATCTTTCCAAAGTCAGTAAAGTAAGGACCCAAATTGTTGGGGGCAATATGCTGTAAACCACTCAGAGAGTGCTATAAAGCACTATGAAGCACTATATAAGTCCAACTGCTATTGCTAATTACCTAATAACATCGCATGACATCACATGAATTAATGACATTAATTGCATCAGTTACTCTCATTGGATGCAAACACTTTTCTATTATTTTGAAATACAAGTCTCCCTGAAAAATTGTCCTTTGCATCCAAAATCTATGAAAGTATGGTCTGTTAAATCAAGGATTTTCTGTATTAGTAGGAATGACTTTATATGAAAAATCAAGCTTCTTTAAGCATCATCTCTAACTCATTTTGAAGAATGGCTTAACTTCCATCTTAATGCCAATAGAACTGAAATTGGCTTCAAAGTGAGTTCAAAGTGAGTTCGAGAAGTACCTAGCATCATGAAAATTAGTACAGGAAAAAGTCACTAGCTATGATCTCGTCAACCCTGTAAAACTGGTAAATTCAGGAAACAAGCACCATTTGGATTTCTGGAAAGATCTTTGCTGCTAGAAAAGATAATGTCACCTAATCTTGAAAGCCTGTCAAAGCAATTCTCTTGTTCAACTTATACTTATAATTAATGTGGAGATGATTTGAGAGCCTCTTTCATATACATCCCCTCTCCCTTGGGCTGAGGTATCTTTCTCTAACAGCTCCTATTTCCTCCTCCACTTTTTCAGAATCAGTTAGACATTCCATCACAAGTGTCATGTTTTAACAACTTCCCACCTCCCTTCACCCAGTTCATATCATGCTGAATTTTTTTTAGTTTTAGATATAGTGGTAAATCTCTCTGTAGCTTGGGTGTAGGATGAGGAGGAAGGTTCATTCTCCGAGCTTGTGGGTTGGTTTCTGAATGTTTCATTACCAGGCTAGGTAACATCTTCAGTGGAGTTTAAGTCCTTATAAACAGAAAAACACTGACACTGCCATCCTCCAAATTCCACTGAAGATGTTATCTATTCTGGTAACGAAACACTTGGAAACCAACCCACAGGCTTGTGTTTCTGGGCCTGCAAATAATATCTTATTATTAAGAGCCGAGGTGGTGCAGTGACTAGAGTACAGCACTGCAGGCTACTTCAGCTGACTGTTAGCTGCAGTTTGGCAGTTCAAATCTCACCGGCTCAAGGTTGATTCAGCCTTCCATCCTTCTGAGATCGGTAAAATAAGGACCCAGATTATTGGGGGCAATATGCTGACTTTGTAAACCGCTTAGAGTAAAAGCATTAGGAAGCCTAAGCCTATATAAGTCTAAGTGCTATTGCTATTGCTATCTTTCAGAATAATATGTTGACAAATGTTAGCTAAAATGAACCTTGAAAGCAAACTGCTGTCCAACCAAGCAGAGTTGAAGACAGACAAGATTCATAAGGAAAATTGATTCAGAAGATATGTGCCCCTAATTACTCCTAACATCAAAGAAAGATTTATATTGCTGTATAATTTCAAGAATATAGGATTGGAGGAGAGGAGATGCTGGAAGGCCCAAACCTTTGATGTAAACCACTTTCCAGGTTGAGTTTATTAATGCAGCCTTTCCTAAATAGCTATGCCTGTTCACAGATGCACATATTACCCACTTCCCCTGTTGCCACATGGGAGAGCAACCAATATCTCGAAGTCAGAAATAGAAAATTTTGCTCTCTATTGATTCTCCAATCACCATGAAAGTGACATCCAGGGGGTGTTTTTGTGCTCCACTTCTGAAATTACTCTTTTCCATTTTATGTTGCTTCAACTCTCCTATTTGATTAGAATAGATTAGAATGCTTGAGTTGTTGCAGGCTAACTCTGGCAGTACATTGACAACTTTGCAGAGAAAAGTAAGCTTTCATTTGAGTCAATACTAACTATGTTCTGAGAGACTCCTCCCCCAAGATGGCTGCTGCCTGGTAGGGAATTTTTTTTGACCCTGCCAACAATCTGTTGTTTTTATTGTCCAGACAGGTTCTTTGGCAGTATTGCTCCCTGCATTTGAATGGGAGCGCTTAGGAATGACCCAAGACATCTTTTGGATAGCCGTGGGCCTACCCAGGAAGGGGAATCTTGAAGATTGAAGCTTCCTGTGAGAGCACCCAGAAAGTATTTCATCTTCTTCCTATCAGTAGAACATTCTCATAAATAAGCCTGAGTTTTAACTTCACTTTTTCAAGTTTTGTTTTGTTCTTTATCTTTAAATGTTAATTGGCTGACTGAATGCTAATTTATTTTAACCCCCTGCTGGATTTTATGTGTTTCTTCTGCTTTTTTTCTTTGACCCATTTGGCTGTTCTCATTAACTTCTGCTTTTCCACATGAAAACATGGCATATGCCTTTGGATGGTTAAAGCGCTTCTACTTGATTTATATTTTATTCAATATTTACCACAGAAAATTTGAACTTTTTTAACTTACAAAAAGTTTTTGAATCAAAGTATACAGAAAATATTTTCCCTATTCTTATATCCCCCCCCCCCGCTCTACCTGTCTATTATATTGAGCAACAACATATCAGATTATAGAGGGAAGGAGGCTGTCACATGGGGGGGAAAAGACTGCTTGGCAACACTCAATCTTTAGCTGGAAGATTTTCTAAAAATTTTGATGAACTCATAAGATTCTAGCAAACACTCAGAGGAAACTGACTGAAAATAAATCAAATCCACAAAATGAATATGAATTCAAAACAGTAGATTCGTTCAGAAGAAATATGGACTCAGAAATAACAGTCTGTGGAAAACATTCAGAGGCAAAAGGAATGTGATTTCAAAGCAGTAGATTGGTTGAAAAGAAGAAAAATGGACTCAGAAGTAATAGTCAATTTCATATATCTTCCTCAAATCCAAGTCTGTACTTCTACATAATATTAGAAAACAACCTGGATGGATAAGTGGCAAATTAATCTTTTTAAAGTGGATTGAATGAGATTGGGGAATGAATCTGTTATATTTAATTGGGGAACAATTTCATCTGGATTTTGGGGAGAAGATAGACTTGCTTTGGAGATTGAATTTATTGTACTCAATCAAACAATAATTTTGTTTTCTTTGATGTGGTTTTCAATCTTTTCTTTCAGCATTTTCGCCAGATCACTTAGCTCTACTCTTTCGAGTTGTTGCACAGGAAGATCTTCATCCTGTATGTTAGTTTCTTCTGCTGGCTGGTCAGTTTGTTCAGGTGTTGGAACAGTTTCTTCAGCTTGTTCATCATTACTTGTTGTTTTCTTTTTAGCCAATGTTTCTAGATGTTGCATTTCCACATCTGTGAAAACTTTATTATGGATGCTGAAATGTCTTTGATCCATTAATCTTTGTTCAGTTACGTTACTTTCTGGGTGTTTTTCCTTTCACACTTGCATCATTCTTTTTTGAAATTCTCTGGCTGTTGGTTTGATGATTTCTCCATTTTCTTTGATTGTCCAAGTTTTGCGCTTTTGTTCCAATCGCTTTGCAGTTGCAGCCCTGATTTCCTAGCAGTAGCAACTGAGCACTGTAGCCCATTTTTTTGACAGATGTCTAGGAGCCATAGCATCTGATGTGGCCCTTATTGATCCCAGTGACGACCGATTTGGTGCAGTGTTTTGTTGATTTCTTTTTATCATTGGTGAGGGTAGGTGCCTAGGTTGGTTCATAGTGGCTAAGCCACTACCGATTATGATGATTATGATGATTATGATCATCATCATCATCTATTTTGTTATTAATATAGTATATAGATGAGAATTTGTAAATAGATTTAGTAGTTTAGTAATTTAAAATTCTTTCAGTCTGTTTCGCAAAGGGTTGGAAACTTATATTGTTGTAATACATTAATCAGCATTCAACTAGGGAGGACAATATGTCTTCCCTAGTTGAATGTATGACAATATGTCCTCCCTAGTTGAATGTCCCCAGAACTGTTATGTGTTAGTTTCTTTTTTAAAATGCATTTTTAAAAATGTCTTGTTTGGTCTGTTTTTCTTTTGTTTTTTTCTAAATACTTTGGTGTTTGTATTTTACCTTTTTTTTGAAAAAAATAAAGTTTTCCCAAAAAAATGCTATGTCCCTAATAACTTTTTAAGGCAGACTTTTTTTTAAACACAAATGCTACTGCTTTTGCTATTATTATTATTATTATTATTATTATTATTATTATTATTATTATTATTATTATTGATCGTTACACAGTCAGCCAGATATTCACACTGGATATGGCATTTTTATCCACCTATTAAGTCCTTCCCAAATTCTGGGTTAGGCAGATGTTGTTGTTGTTTAATAGTAGTACTCCAAATGTTTTGAGTCTGTGCCAGGGGTGAAATTCACTTACCTTCCCTACTGGTTCGCAAATGTGTGTGCGCTGTGTGCGCACTTGCTTCGCTCGCATGTGCCGTTTTCCACACATGCACAAAGCAAAGGTTTAAAATTGTCGCAAAAAAGCAATGTCATTACATTTGTGTAGGTAGGCAGAGCCTCCCGCAGCCGCCACTACCAGTTCACCTGAGCCAGATAGAACCGACTGAATTTCCCCCGTGGTCTGTGCCCAAGACAATCATCAATGTTGACATATATTGCTATCTTTGCTTTCCTTTGCCACTGTCATTCTATTTCTATTTTCGGGCCTTTGTGTTTTATGATTTTCTCCAATCCTTTCTATTCTGCTGTATTGCTACATCAAGTATCCAATCTTTTTTATCTTTTTTATCAACAATTGTTAATTGTTAAGTGTTAACTCAAGTGGTAGATGGCAGAGCCTGAGTGGCGTAGGAGGCTAATGCCTCCTACTAAGGCAGCATTTAACATCCAGCTGCCTGCAATTACTGCGAGTTCAATTCTCACCAGGCTCAAGGTCGACTCAGCCTTCCATCCTTTCTAAGGTGGGTAAAATGAGGACCCGGTTTGTGGGGGCAATAAGCTGACTTTGTATAAAATATACAAAAGTATGAAGGCTATTGCTTAACGCACTGTAAGCCGCCCTGAGTTTCCGGAAAAGGGTGGCATATAAAAATAAATAAATAAAAATAAATAAAAATAAAAATGTTTGGCTGTATGAGTTCTAAAGTTCCAGAGCACATTAGCTTCTTCATTTTCTGAGGGGTCCTTGGTGCTCTCTGAAGTTGACTATTTTCTTGCAGAAGTTTCATTACCAAACTGGGTAACATCATCAGGATTAAAAGGGAGTGGGCTTTGCTGTCATTTTATATACTAGTGGCTTGCCCTGTCAATGTTTGTGGGAGTGATCTTGGTGGCTCCTTGATTATGCTGTTTATTTGTTCATTAGTAGTTAGTAGTAATTAGTTAGTAGTTCCTTCATTGGGGTATTACTTATTTCTTGATTGTTGGTGTAGTGTTAATTTTGGTATAATTTACAGAGTTTTATACTTTCTGGCTTAAAAGAGCCATTGTGCTTAGAACTTTAAAACTTTGACCTTTATCAACTCCTTCCCAATGAAACTCCAAAAAGACTTTGAAATATCTTCATGGTCTCAACTGGCCCATTTTGTTCTAACTCTTCAGTCTTCACTTCTCAGGCAGGAAAAAGATCCATTGACTTTTGAGTAATGTCCTTTCCGTCTTGGTGAAGTTTGATTAGGAATGAATGACCTCGCCAAGGCTGCAGGCTAGGTTGCTCTACCATTCCCTTTCCATAATCATGTATGAATGGGCATAAATAAACAGATGGACAATGTGTTCTATGGCTTATGCATATAAAATGGTTCATTAGACCAGGTCAGCAGCCTTTAAAGAGAACCTCTATAAAATGTTTTACAGATATCAGCAGCTAGGCTGTTGGTAGCACAATACTGGAAGAAGGACTCTTTGCCTACTATTGAAGAATGGACATTGAAAGTAGCGAATTTAGCGGAAATGGCAAAAATTTCAGCGTATTTGAAGGACTATACACAAGAAAGATACATATCGGAATGGAGAAGATGGATTGATTATATTCAAAATAAGTATCAGACAAGAAAATATCAAATAGCTTATGAATGAATGTTAAATTCTAGCCATAGCGGAGTTAAGGTTTCAGGGGGGATTTTGTAGTTTAAGAATAGTTAGGTTAATTTAGCTTATGATTGTTAATTGAAATACCCTGTAGTTTGCTCTGGGAAGTCTGGGGGGGAGGGTGGGATGGGAAGGAGGGTGGGAGTGGTGGGGAGGGAAAAAGGGTGGGAGGAGTATTGGGAGGGGGAAAATTTTCTTTGTAAAACTTTTCAATAAAAAAAAAATGTTTTACAGATGGCACCTACCACCAGCGAGATTGGCCAAAATGTTCCCGAACAGATCACCAGATTGCTGGAAATGCAGACAAGCTCAAGGAACTTACTATCATATGTGGTGGACGTGTCCAATAGCAAAAAAATATTGGATTAGAATACGAAAGTGGCTTGAGGAGATAATTAAACAGCAAATAGAATTGAAACCGGAACTGTTCCTATTAGGGATACTTACAGGAAATTATGATAAAAAAAATATTACATGTCATAACCGCAGCCAGGATTGTGTATGCACAAAACTGGAAAAATAATACTATACCATCAGAGGAAAGTGTGATAAGGAAAGTACTGGAGTGTGCTGAGATGGACAGATTGGCAAAAGAAATAAAAGATAAAGGAGAAACAGAGTACTATTTGGTATGGAACGTATAGTACAAATGGTTATCAGATAGGTGCAAAAGTTAAGAAAGTGTTAAAGAAAGAAGACTTTGGAGTTAGAAAATAGTATTAAATCTGTACAAATATAGATGACATAAAATGTATGTTTATAAAATGTATGTTTATATCAATATATTAGTATGTATAAAGAAGAATGGAACCACATATATAGATATGTAGACGTAAAGGGAAAAATGGATATATAACGGATCTTTACTGATGCGGAAATGTTGCAAAGAGGAAAATTGTTAAAAACTATTAAAAAATGTTCAATTAAAAAAATGGTTCATTGGATTGTCCTGGAATTTACTGATGTATGAGAATATATTTAAGGTTTATCAATGCTGAGTCAGAAAGGTTCAGAAGTGCTTTATGATAGGTTAGACTATACTGTAGTGAAGGATTCCAGTTGTTCAACACCTTTTTGAAACATATATATCTTCATTGTGAGGGCTGAGTCCGACATTTCATTTCTGTTTGCACTGCATCTTTGTAATATATCTTTGTAATATATCTGTAATATCTGCATATCTAATTTTTGTTCCCCTTTTCCCTATGTTCCATTCTCCCACAATTTAAATCATATATTTTAGCCTCTCTCTACCTCTGATGAAATGAGCTGCAACTTACAAAAACATATCCCACTTAATAAATTTGTTAGTTGGAAACAATGCTACCAAGGCCCATGGATTTTTCCATCTTTGGGGAAATATTTTATGTTTTGTCAAGGCAAATGTCTACACTATATTTCTCCTAGTAATGGTATAATATGTGATCTTTATTTTAAATGCCATTTGTCAGCCTATTTCATTCCATGTCTGTTAAAGAGGAGATGTGCTTTGTTTGCTGTTTAATAATAGCATTACCTGCAAAATTATTTTTTTAGAATGATGAGATATAGATGCCAGTGAGGGGAATAAGAGGCCAGACCACACCACCATGGTGCACTGTTCAAAACATTTGTTTTACACTATCATTATCTGTGCTGTGTACCTGCCATTTCAGATTACATTTCTTAATTATTTCCTGTAGCGTCAGATGATAACTTATACAAGAATATAATTAATCAGTAAAACACTCAAACAGTATGGAAGACATCTGAGGTACTTTCAGATGCTCTGTGAGTTCTAATTGACATTTTCATTATATTTCACCCCCCATTTGTTCTCTACTTGCTAAATACAAAATAAGATTTAAGTACATTCTTATCATTCCAAAGGGACTATGATTTATTATTAATCAAGATGTTATTTCTTGTCCTCTATTCTGGTGCTTTGGAGAATAAGTCCAAATAAGAACAAGCCCTTTGGAGAATAAATGAGAGAAGACAGTTACTATGTCTCCCCAATCCATCTTTTTGACAGGCTAGCTCTCTTAACTGTTCGTCATACAATTGAGCCACCAGACCCTTTATCACCTTTGATGATCTTCTATATATATTTATTTATTTTCTTACCTCTTTATTTATTTATTTATTTATTTTATTGAATTTTTATACCACCCTTCTCCTGCTGGACTCAGGGCGGTGAACAGCCAAGAATAAACAACATCCGATACAAAATTTAAAATTATTAAAAGAATTAAACAAATTTTGGCCCAGATATTAAAACATCCCAACTAAAATCCATTACGATTTAAAATATCTAAGGGGGGGGGGGTTACGCCAGCCCAGCTTGGTGAAATAGAAAAGTTTTGAGGGCACAGCGAAAAGCATGGAGATCTGGTATCTTACATATCTCCGGGGGCAGGTCGTTCCAGAGGGCAGGTGCTGCCACAGAGAAGGCCCTCCCCCTGGGGGTTGCCAGCCGACATTGCCTGGCTGACGGCACCCTGAGGAGTCCCTCTCTGTGGGAGCGAACTGGCCGGTGGGAGGCTATCGGTGGCAGAAGGCGGTCCCGTAAATACCCAGGCCCTGTGCCATGGAGTGCTTTAAAGGTGGTAACCAACACCTTGAAGCGCACCTGGAAGACCACCGGGAACCAATGCAGCTTGCTCAGGAGGGGTGTCACATGGGAGCGGCCCATCGCTTCCATAATCCCCCGTGCGGCCGCATTTTGCACCAGTTGAAGCCTCCGGGTGCTCCTCAAGGGGAGTCATGTAGAAAGCATTGCAGTAATCCAGGCGGGAAGTGACGAGAGCCTGAGTGACTGTGCGTAAGGAGTCCCGATCCAGAAAAAGACGCAACTGGCGAATCAGGCGAACCTGATGAAAAGCCCCCCTGGCCACGGCCGTCATATGCTCTTCTAAAGACAGCCGTGCATCCAGGAGGACGCCCAAGTTGCAAGCCCTCTCCGAGGGGGCCAGTAACTCGCCCCCAATAGCCAGCGATAGCACCATCTAGTTATATCGGGACGCCGGAAGCCACAGCCACTTGGTCTTGGAAGGGTTGAGTCGAAGCCTGTTTCTCCCCATCCAGACCCGCACGGCCTCCAGGCGCCAGGACATCACTTCAATATATATATTTTCTAGGTTCTCAGCATCTTTTTTGTATCATGATGATGAAAACTAAATGTAGTATTCCAAGTGTGGCTTTACTAGTGTGGTATAAAGTAGAACCATTTATCATAATCTTAAGACTATCTGCAGCCTAAGACTATGTTGGCTTTTTGGAAGCTGCAAAAACAAAGGTCAGCTCTAGAGAAGACTATTTAACCCCTGCAGCACAAGGGCTCTTTTCTATGCATCTCTACAAAGGACAATATAAATGATGTGGTTCTACTCAGGTGGTTCAAACAGCAGCTTTTGTTTTTTTTCTCCAAAAATTGCATGTAATTCAACATGATTTGAAAGGTAGCTCAATAATGTCAAACTTATTTTATTTTTGTGCAACACTTAACCTATCAGTCATCAAAAATGAACAATTTTGGATTGCTTAAAAAAAAACTCCTTTTTTCAATCTCAAGAGAATGTATGCCATGGAAACATAATTGCTAGGAATTTGACACCTAAAGAGATGCACTGTCTATGTGGCGAAGTGTCTGATTGTAAAGAATAAAGGATAATAAAAACAAAGCCAGCTGAGAAGCATCAAGGCAGCCTTCTGACAACAGTTGAAATATAGCATAATTCTGGATATGTAATTAGTGGGTGGCTTTCTGAAAAGATAATTCTGGGATATCTCAACATCTTGAGAGTTTTAAGCAAACATTGGAAGCAAGGTACAAGCAGCTGGAAATTTTCCATTATGGCTTTAAAAAAATCCACAATATTCTGCAAAATAGGGCTAGTTTGCTATGCTCAGACCAAGTCCTGATTTTGAAACTTTTTCTCAGGCTCTTAGTGGCTTGCCATGGCAAAGTCAGTCAAATCTGAATCACCACTGGAGTGGGGTAGGGATGGGGCTTTTCTCAAATTATATAAAAATTGTGGTTATTTGTTATTATGTAATATCTTATTTAGTTTTACATGTGGTATATAAATATATTCATATTTCCCGTACATATTTGGAGGCTTCCCAGATTACTACTTTACTCCACTAGCTGAATACTGGTTATTTTGATGAAACAGAGAGTGCACTCAGTTTTAACAGGCTTTTTTCCCACCCTTACTTTTGCAAAAAAGTATGTCAACATAAATTACATTGCCATCATGACAGAGGTTTAATGTATCTCAGCAACAAGGTTGAGCAATGCTACTGATATGCATACTTCTGATACATTCATATCACAGTGCTTAGTAGTGTTATTAAGCACAAATTACAGTTTGGCTCTACAAATAGGATTAAAAACTGAGTATTTCAAACAAGGACGGAGACTTGTTTACCAAATATAATAAAGGATATAATAATCCAGAAGGTAAAGGTGATGTAAACTTTTTAAAAGAGGAACTATGGCAATGGGGAAATGTAAGTATAGAGACGCAGTGGCTCACTGGCTAAGAATCTGATCTTGTTGATCGAAAGGTCGGCAATTCAGTGGTTTGAATCCCTAGTGCTGCATAAGGGGCTGAACTCCCATTACTTGTCCCAGCTTCTTCCAACTTAGCATTTCAAAACACATAAAAAATGCAAGTAGAAAAATAGGGACCACCTTTGGTGGGAAGGTAACAGCATTCCATGCGCTTATGGCATTTAGTCATGCCAGCCACATGACCACAGAGATATCTTTGGGCAGCGCTGGCTCTTCGGCTTTGAAACGGAGATGAGCACCACCCCCTAGAGTTGGGAACAACTAGCACATATGTGCAAGGGAAACCATTACCTTTTTTATAGCAAGGGAGGCAGAGATGATGCATTAATTAGTATGGTAGGGAAGACTCTGGACCTTTCAATTAAGAAATATTAACTTGGAGAATTGTAGCAAAAAACCTTACTAGATGGAACAGGTTTTCATAATGCACAGTGTAACCTTAACCAGTTATAGGTGCAGCATATTTTAAATCCAGACCAAACAAAAGTGAGAAGACAGATCCACCACAATCTTCTTAAAAAGGGTATAAAAATAACAACCCAAGAACCTCATACTCATACTTTCTATTGGAAGCTATGGAGATATCTTGAGAAAAACTATTCAAAAACCATGTTCAAAACATAGCTTGAGCCTAGGAAATAGAGAACATATTAGGAGTAGTTTCAGGTTTGTTATTTCCCAGCTGTAAAAGTGGGAAAAGATTGTAAAAGTGTGGAAAGAAAAATGCTTGCAAGATTCTGTTTCAGCCTCAATAAAATATAGTTCTAGTCTACTTGTGGAGTCTGTTTTATTCCCCCTCCTCCTCTTTTCCAGATATCAAAGCATATTTTATTCTTCCATAGATGGGATCCATGCTTTCTCCTCCCTGGTTGGGAACGGCAGGCAGCGCGGGTAAACTCAGTCAGTAGACCAATCAGGACCGGGTCTGCAATGACGTTTAGCCCCGCCCTTCCTGCTGCTCTCTTCAGTTTATCGACTCGGTCGACCTGGACGGTTTAGTCTCCTGCTGTTCTTCAAAAAAAAAAAAAAGAGCAAAACAAACAAACAGCTCTTTTAAGAGCTATCTGGGCGATCGAGAGGTCTTTCGGCTTGGAATCTCCTCCTGTTCCCTGGACGGCTCCTAGCGTCAATCAGGTTGCCGGCTGGCTCCTTATCAGGCTGGGCCCACGAGTTCGCTCCGGAGCTCTGTCCTGCAACGCGCTCGCCCCCTCTCGCCCTTGCTGACGTTTTCGCTGCTATTTGTCAAGCCTTTGCTTAGCAGCTTTTGGCGAGCCTCCTGGCGCTTCGAATTTTCGCTGATTTGTCGTGTGTGGTGCGCAGTGAGTACTGGGGCCTTCCCTCCATTTTCTCCTTCGCGCCAAAACTTGATTTGCAAGATGGCGGACTCCCGTTCATCCAGAGCTGGCCGTGGGACTGTCCCTAGTAATTCAAGGAAGCGCCATAACAGCGATCCTGGGGAGGGCACTTCAGGGCTTCAGAAGAGCCATAAAAAGCCCCATAAATCATCTCAGCTTAAGAAGGATGAACAGCGTAGGCACAGGGCGTTGGAACGGGCCGTTCAGAAAGCGCAGCTGCAGGCCGCCAAGGAGATTGTTGTTCAACCCCCTCAGGCCTCTACTCTGGATGCTAATTCCCAGGCTGCCCTTATTCATGTTCAACCCCAGGCCACGCACAGATCTTCCCTTTCACCGGATCGCCTTGAAATGGGGGCTTCTCCCTCTTCCAGTGCAGCGGCCATTCTGTTTGCCACCCTACCCCAGGAGGGTCTCTCTCATGAATCCACCATTCAAGCTCCATTACCTGCTGTTTCTTCTGTCTGCCAGCCCCCCCTCCTCCCCCCCCATCTTCTGTCCTTCCACCACCTCCCCTCCCTGCTACCTTGGAATCCTTGCCTTCTTCTATTTCTCCTGCCCTGGCTTCTCTTATATCATCAGCTATACGCCAGGGGATCTCTGAGGGCCTCAACCAGCGTGCGGAATCGGAGGTGGCAGACTACGCCAGTCAAGTCAGTGGTTTTTCCCACAAGGGAGCAGCTTCTCCCCACCTGGACAGACCTTGCTCTCCAGCTTCTGCTAGCCAGGCCTCTCTGTCCGCTGAGGACCTTGCCCTGGACCAAGAATGGTCTGATGATGAGGGTCTGGAGCCCGATCAACCAGCTTTCGTTGGCCTTTTCAAACCCCACCTATTCCGCTCCTTGCTCTTTAAGGCCCTATCTGTCACCAAAATGTTGCCTGCTCCCACTTCCCAGGGAGCGGCTTCCTCCTCTGATGACCCATCTGCTTCTCTCTTTTCAGAACAACCTAGCAGAGTGGATACCTTGCCTGCACCGAAATTATTCACGGATGTGGTAAAGAGACAATGGGCCTCTCCGGGCACTGGCCCCTTGCCCAATTCTCAGGACAAAAAGCTCTATGCTATTCCTACTGACTTTTCTGACTTGTTGCAGGTGCCGGTTGTGGATGCTCCTGTTGTGGCCTTAGCCTCCTCTTCCCATCTTGCTGGCCCTCCTGAGGAGTCATTGCGTCCTGAGGATAAACGTGCCGAGCGGACTCTGATCAAAAATCATCAAGCTTCTGCATGGGCGGTAAGAACCGCTTCGGCGGCATCATTCTTCAACAGGGCATCCATTTTGTGGTTGAAGCAGCTGCAGGACCGCCTCCCGGCCTCTGACACACGCTCCCACCAAGACATTAATAAAATTCTGGCCGCAATGGAATTTTCGGCTGACGCCACCCTCAACACGGCTCGCTTTTCAGCCAAGGCCATGGGGTCTTCCGTCTCCTCCAGGAGGCTCCTCTGGCTCCGCCATTGGCAGGCTGATGCCAGGAGTAAATGGCGTCTGGCAGCTTCTCCTTACGAGGGTAGGTCCCTCTTTGGCTCCGCCCTCGACCCTCTTTTGGTGGAAACCAGGGATCACAAGAAAATTTTTCCAGTTGTTTCCCGTAGATCGGATTTTCGTCAACAGCCTTATTATCGGGCCCAGTCCTTTCGTCCATCTGACAGCGGCACCTCCTACAACCGCTCCTCTCGCAGCTTCCCCTCCAGAGGGATGCAGAACCAGGACTTTCAGGTCAGATCCCATCCCAGATTCCCCCCGAGACGGTTTCCCCGCGGCGGCAGAGGCCGCCCCTTCCGCAAATCTCGTTAAAGGAATTCCAGACTACTTGGTAGGGGGCCGTCTTTCCTTTTTTTCCAGTTCCTGGGACGCCACTACCTCTGATCTTTGGGTTTGTTCTACTGTTCGGGAGGGTCTTCGTTTGGAGTTTAGTTCACCTCCTCCTCGGGTTTTCGTCCCCTGTTCTCTCTCTCGCGATCCTCCTTCCCGTGCCCGTATGGAGGCTGCTGTTGCTCACCTTCTTAAAATTAAAGCCATCGAGTCTGTTCCTCCATCAGAACGCAGGTCCGGTTTTTACTCTCGCCTCTTTCTTGTCCCCAAATCCTCGGGGGGCTGGCAGGCCATACTGGACCTGAAATCTTTGAACCGGTTCATAAAATACCGCCGGTTCAAAATGCACTCCCTTCACACCATCTTGGAGTGCATTCGTGAAGGTGATTTCCTTGCCTCGGTCGACCTGACCGAGGCCTATTTGCATGTCCCCATTTTTCCACCCCACCGTAAATTTCTCCGTTTTTACTTTAGGGGCTCTCACTATCAATATAGGGCTCTCCCTTTCGGCCTTTCCTCTGCGCCCAGAGTCTTCACTAAATTGATGGCGGCCCTTGTCGCTCATATTCGGTCCCTTCCCATTCGTATTTTATTTTACTTGGATGACATTCTCATCCTTTCCTCCTCCCTTCCCGGGGCTCAGCAGGATGTCTCTACTTCTATCCGTTTATTTCAAGCTCATGGTTTCCTAATCAATTGGGCCAAGAGTTCTCTAACGCCTTCGACCCGTCTCCAGCATTTGGGGGCTGTCATCGACACGGTGTCATCCATGGTGTTTCTTTCCCCGTCGCGTCAGGTCAGCTTATCTGACCTGGCTTCTCAATGTCTGGACGGCCGGCCCATGTCTGTTCTTGCTCTCTCCCGTCTTCTGGGGAAAATGGTGTCCTCCTTCGACATCGTCCCCTGGTCCCGCTTACATAGCAGGCGCCTCCAATGGTTCCTTCTTCCCTTTCAGCGTTCTCTATCTGTTTCCTCGTTGCGCAAAGTCTCCCTTCCTTCGAAGGTTTTGGACTCTCTAAAATGGTGGTCTTCTTCGGCTATTGCCAATGGCACCCTGTTTCGAGAACCTCATCGGTCTGTTCTTACGACTGATGCGAGCCTTTCCGGCTGGGGGGCGCACTTAGATTCCCATATGGTTCAGGGCCTTTGGACCGCAGCGGAGAAGGACTCCTCTATTAATTTTCTGGAATTACGGGCGATTTTTCTCGCCTTACGTCATTTCCTTCCCCTTCTTCAGGGCAAGCACGTTCTTGTGTTAACCGATAATGTTTCCGCCAAGGCCCACGTTAACAGGCAGGGTGGCACCCGCTCTAGATCCCTCTTTCACGAATCCTTACAACTCGGCCTCTGGGCCGAGACTCACTTGGCCTCTCTGACGGCTTCTCACATTTCTGGCAAATCTAACGTTCAGGCTGATTCTCTTAGCCGCAATTGGGTGGACCATTCTGAATGGCAGCTTCACCCTGACCTCTTTCTGGACCTTTCTCACCGCTTTGGCCTTCCCGAGGTTGACTTGTTCGCTTCCCACTCCAACCATCAGGTCCCTCGTTTCCTTTCCAGATTCCCGTCACCAGGAGCAGAGGCGGTGGATGCCCTTCGCTCTCCCTGGCCCCGGGGGGTGCTTCTTTATGCCTTCCCCCCCCTGCCTCTCATCGCACGGGTCCTCAGGAAACTCCTACAGGAGAAGTCGGAGCTGATCCTCATAGCTCCTCATTGGCCTCGCCGGCCCTGGTTTTCGGACCTGGTCTCCCTGTCCACGGCCAGTCCATGGCGAATACCGGACGAGCGAATTTGCCTTCTGCAGGGGGCTCTGGTCCACCCAGAGCCCCAATGGCTACAGTTAACCGCCTGGAGACTGAGCGGGGATTCTTGACGAGGGCCAACATCCCCCCTGCCGCCATCAAAACCATCCAGGCGGCGCGGCGCCCCTCCACAGCTCGTATCTACGAGTCTACCTGGCGCTCCTTTTCATCATGGTGCTCGGCCCGCCAGGTTTGTCCGACTTCGCCCTCGGTTGAGCACGTCATCGGTTTTCTCCAGGAAGGCTTCGACTCTGGCCTTGCCCCTTCTACCCTGAGGCGGCAGGTAGCGGCCTTGGCTTCCATCTCCGCATGTGCTTCTCTGACAACTGTTACCAAGGATCCTCTGATCCGCCAATTTCTGCGGGGCGCTTCCAACTTGAGCCCCCCGGTCATTCACCGTTTCCCTACCTGGGATCTCTCAAAGGTCTTGTCCTCTCTCACTCAATCGCCCTTCGAACCTCTCCGGACGACTTCCCTGAAATTTCTCTCCTTTAAAGTTTCGTTTTTGGTGGCGATTACATCCGCTCGTCGCATTTCCGAACTGGCCGCCTTGTCGATCCGACAAGACTTATGTGTTTTCCATCACGACAAGGTGGTCCTCCGTTTGGACCCCACGTTCCTTCCCAAAGTGAATTCTGTATACCATCGATCACAGGAGGTCGCCTTGCCCAATTTTTGCCCTCGCCCGTCTCACCGGCTCGAGGAACAGTGGCACAAGCTCGACGTCCGTAGGGCTTTGCGGATATACCTTTCTCGTTCTGCCTCCTTTCGCAAAACCGAGGCTTTATTCGTCTCGTTCCAACCTACCACGATGGGGATCAAGGTGTCTGCTCCGACCTTGGGCCGATGGATCCGGGCCACAATTGCCTTCTCTTATGAGTCACAGTCGCTTGCGGTCCCCAACAGGGTGACTGCACATTCCACCAGGAGTGCAGCCACCTCCGCGGCTTGGGCTACTCAAGCGTCCTTGGAAGAAGTCTGCAAAGCGGCGACTTGGTCTACCCCGACACCTTTTATTAGACACTACCGTCTGGATGCCTACGCGTCGGCTGATGCGGTGTTCGGCAGACGGGTCCTACAACGGGTCCATGTTTCCTGATCTGCGGCTCGCCCGAGTACTGCCCTCCCGTTGGACATCAAGCTTTGGTATGTCCCGCGCTGCCTGCCGTTCCCAACCAGGGAGGAGAAAGGGCGTTGGTCCTACCTGATACGCCCGTTCTCTCCCGCGGGAGGGAACGGCAGGCAGCCCCCTCCCTATTGGGGCTGCGCCTTCGGGTGTCGGGGTGGGGTGGGTCGTACTCACCTTTCCTTTCTATCAGCAGGAGACACGCAACAGTCTGCAGTGATTACCTCGCCGATAAACTGAAGAGAGCAGCAGGAAGGGCGGGGCTAAACGTCATTGCAGACCCGGTCCTGATTGGTCTACTGACTGAGTTTACCCGCGCTGCCTGCCGTTCCCTCCCGCGGGAGAGAACGGGCGTATCAGGTAGGACCAACGCCCTTTTTCATTATAGAAAGCATATAAAATCTATGCAGGCATATACCATACCATTTCGGTATATGGTTTCTTTAAGCTCAATAAAATATCTCAGGATGGAATGGGATGATAATTTGTAGAATTTCTTCCATTCCAAAATAGATTATATTCCAGTAATTTTCAGATTTGCGACATTGTTTCTACATATGGAAAAGAAGACTCGACCTGTTCAATACATTTTTTTCACATTAAATTTAGGATTGGTAATTTAAACTTGGAAAATATCCAACAATGGCAAAATTAACACAATGTACTGTGATACATGTTTGAGCAAATTTAAGCAATATTCCATATATTGTATATGGAATATATGTATATATATTTCCTAGCAAGAGAAACTAAAACAAGCTAACTATGTTTTTAAGGAGAGAAAGAATTGATTAAAGAGCTGAACTTAAAAATATATGAACATTTTAATTGTTTATAAATATTGTATATTAGTCAGAATACAAAAAAGGTAGTTAGTAATTCAAATAAACAAACAATCTTTATTATAGTCACAGACAGCAAATAAAACAATAATAATAATAATAGTAAAAATTAAAAATAAAAGACAGAATAATATACTGCGATTGGTGGGGGATTAACAGTGGGCAATTAAAGTTTGCCTAATTTTACATACAGCATAGCAGAATGTGGCCAAACTCAGATAAATTACTTCACACTCTGGTAACAGTAATTACCCCTGAATAAGATCAATTTTCTCAGATATTTTATTAGGAAAGATTGAGTCTGTGAGTCCTTATAGAACAATGCTGGCAAGGAGCACCGGAAACCAGAAGAGCAGTATGCACACCAGCTGGTCTTCATGCATGTGGGAGTGCCAGAAATTGGAAGGGCAGCTCCCTGGCGTGCATGCACACGCCAAGAAGCTGAGCCTCTGGTTTCCAGTGTGTGCCAGTCACCTGGTCTTCTAGTTTCTGGTGTACATGCACACATGAAGATCAGCTGCCCCCCATGCATGCACGCACTGGAAACCAGAAGTTCAGCTTCCTGGCACGCACATGTGCACCAGGGAACTGTATTGTATTGGTCCTGCTATTGGAAGTATGTTTCAGTGTGCTAAGGTTAATGCCCTTTGGATTTGGGGATGATTGTTTGGTATAAATATCTTGCTGTTTTAAAAGAGGTAGCTTGATTGCTCAAATAAACATTCTTGCAAAGAGCAGCCCGATCTTGTTGGATTTCCAGATCTTTAATACATTGTTTAAGTGCACTAAGGACATAGTCATATCCCATTAAAAGCACTTCCCTGGGGAAACCAGGGCATAGGACCTGGGTATTTGCGGGACCGCCTTCTGCCGCCGATAGCCTCCCACCGACCAGTACGCTCCCACAGAGAGGGACTCCTCAGGGTGCCGTCAGCCAGGCAATGTCGGCTGGCGACCCCCAGGGGGAGGGCCTTCTCTGTGGCAGCTCCTGCCCTCTGGAACGATTTGCCCCCGGAGATAAGAAGGATATCGGATCTCCGGGTCTTTCGCCGTGCCCTGAAAACTTTTCTTTTCCATCAAGCAGAGCTGGCGTGAACCCCCCCTTTTTTTTAGTTTTTTTTTTTTTTTTAGTTTTTTAGCTTTTTAGCTTTTAATCTGTCAATGGGTTTTAATTCGAATTGTTTTAAATTTGGGCCAAAGTATGTAATTCTTTTAATAATTTTAAATTTTGTATTGGTATGTGTTTTAGTTCTGGCTATGCACCGCCCTGAGTCCACTAGGAGAAGGGCGGTATACAAATTGAATAAAATAAAATAAATAAATAAACCAAGATGCTGGAGTTTTTGTGAGATGGACTTCAAACATACTGATTTGAAATTGTCTTCTACAAGGAGAGAATTCAAACCTGTAAAGAAAAGGAGTAGTTTTAACAATGTGCAAAAATGTAAATCCATGCACCTCTTTTGATTTTGGCTAGTCCTTTCTCCCTCCTTAGTACTGCATTTGGGACGCAGTGCACTACCTGATATATGGCTCTTAAGACTTTGGATTGCATCCTTTCCAGAGGAATAAAAGAGGAGTAAGGTCCCAGCTGAGCATCAAAGAGTAATTGTGCATGAACTTTAGTTGAATATGACTTCAGTGCTGTTGGAATATACTGTGCTGGAAAAATAAAAAGACAGAATTGCTACTGCTATTTTTGGAGCACTTTGGATAACATAGTTTAAATGTGTACTGTGTTTAGCAGAGCTATGGAAACCATGCCCAGATATTAAAAGAATTTGACTTGCTATATGTTCTGGCTATTTATTACCCAGCCGTGTAATTTAGGTCTTTTTGTGAAGATCATGATCTTAGTTTCGCTATAGTTGATTTCAAAGGCCCCTTAAGAGCAATAACTAGCCAGAGCAAGGCTCCCTTAAGTCCAATTTGCATTTGTGATAAAAGACCTATATCATCTACATACAACAGGGATGAAATATGTCTATTAGCTAGTTTTGGGGGATGGTGTTCTAATCTTTTTCCTGCTATGTGATTTATCTTTAAATAATAAAACATTGGCACTCTGTAACTTTTACTTTTTTGTATAACTTATTCAGAATTAAGCCCCCCCTCCCAAGTTATCAAGAGGTAGTACAAAATTAGTCAGGTCACAAAGCAAAGGAGATTCATTTTTTAGTTGTTGGAATTTAGTTGCTGCCCGTTTCATCAGATTGTTTGGCCCCAAAATCCAAACTAAGAATATGGTTTCCTTCACATGTTCTAGATATATTGCTAGATTGGTGAGAATTTTCAACTGAGACATCTTATTCAAAGAGCTACAGTAGCTAGAATTTCATTGGCTATTTGCTATTAAATCTATTTTAATTAGAAATGTGTAAAACCCTGTCTCACAAAGGGAATAGCAAGTTTCATCAATGAATGAGAAGTTTAATTATTTTATCTATGAGAATTCATGAGAGTGGATCAAAAAGAATATGTCTAGTTCACTCTTCTCTGAACTAGTCCCCTCCACAATTATTTTCATTTTGAATACACCTTCCATCCGATCTGTCTATTGGCTATACTAAGAGTTGTAGATGACACTAACCTAGCAGGAATACACAACAGCCCAGAAGACAAGCTCAGGATCCAAAAAGATATTGAACAGTGGTCCCTATCCAACAAAACCAATTTAAAGTGCAGAAAAGCAACCTTTTACACTTAGGCAGGAAAAACCAAAGGTACAAGTACGGATTAGGCAGTGTCATGGCCTCATCAGAGTCTGGTTTAGAGGAGGAAGAGTTTGAACTCCTCCTCACAAGGAACACCTAGAGTAGAGTGATTTAAGGAGAAGCCGTGGGGAATTAGTCTTTGCCAGAACAATTATTTGTTTTGGCATACATTCCCCCGGCTTTGACTCATGTCTTTTGCCTTTGCCTTGCCTTGAGGACTGCTTTTCACCTTTTGCCTAGCCGTGAGTAATGCCTTCTGCCTTCTGTCTTGTACCTTGCCCTTGCTTGAGGACTGCTTTTTGCCCTTTGCTTTACTTTGCCTTGAGAACTACTTTTTGTCTTGTGTCTTGATTTTGCCTTGTGGACTACAGTTGCCTGTAGGTGAACTGACCTTGGAACCCTGGATCTTGCCCTGTGAGCATGCTCTTATTCTGTCGACTTTCTTTATAATATATTGGCTGTTTTTCAGAGATTGAGGGTGGCTGCCTTCAAGGTAGTGTGTGGTGGAAACTTACCAGTCATTGTAGGACTGTTTGTTGGAACATTTACTGAGAGCAATAAAGGACTCTCTAGAGATCTGCTTGGCTTTGACCACCTGGGTCATAACAGATGAAACCTGACTCAAAAACAGTAACTGTGGGAGGGATCTTGAAGTGCTAGTGGATGATCACTTAAATATGAGCCAGCAATGTGAAGCAGCAGCCAAAAAATGTAACATAATCCTGGGTTGTATAAATAGAGGCATAGAGTCAAAAATCACATGAAGTATCAGTAATTATTTTGGGGGATTGAAATGGAATGACTTCCCCAATTTTGAATAAAATATCTACTAAAGGGATTAAATCCTCCCAGGGTAAACTACCAAAGTCTTTTTTTTGAGATGATGGATAATTTAACACTAATAGAGAAGAAAAAAAGAAGTCACAGGAAAGGATGCAAAAGATATCAGATGAAATTAACAGAAACAAATTGAATTGCAAAAGACATCTACAAATCTTACATCAAATTAAATCGCTATGTCAACAACAATCTATGTTAACAGTTCAAGAAATAGAAATAAAATTGAATTATGTAAAGCAGTGGTGAAATCTGAACCGGTTTACTACCGGTTCGCTGGCTGCGCATGTGTAGTGCGCACCACGCACCAAATGCGAGGTGCACACATACAGTGCATGCCAAAAGGAGGCATGCGGTAAGTAGAACAGCACACGAGGGGGGGGTGATCAGCTGTGCTGCGCAATCTTTTTTTTACTTTTAAAAGCATTGCTTTTAAAAGTAAAAAAAAAGCCTCTGATGATTGTGCGGTTCAGCTGTGATTGTCAGAGGCTTTTTTTTACCTTTTAAATGCATTTTTTAAACAACCTCTTCGGCCAAAGATGATCACGCGGTTCAGCTGGGCATGGGTGGGGGCAGGGGCAGGGATTTTTGCTACCAGTTCTCCGAACCACCACCCGCCATTGCTACCGGATTAGGTGATCCGGTCCTAACCTGGAGCATTTCACCCCTGATGTAAAGCAAAGATATTTTTTAGTTTGCAAATAAACCAGGAAAATGCTTGGCATATAAATAAAGAAAGAAAAAGGGAAAAGAGAATGATCGAGAAAATTTGTGAAGATAATAACGTAATAATTGATAATGATATTATCGAAGAGTCTTTCCGTAATTTTTATTCTAAACTTTTACAAAAAGCAGAAGCTAGATGTGTCTAAAATAGATGAATATTTGTTAAGACAATGGTTACCTAAACTCTCACAAACTCAGAGACAACTTATGAATGATTCAATAATTACCTTTGAAATATCTGAAGCCATAAAAAAAATGAAAAAGGTCAAAACTCTGGGTCCAGATGGTCTTACAAGTCAATATTATAAATGCTTTGAAGATGAACTTCTTTAGCCACTAAAGGATATAATGAATGATATATTATAGGGGGGAAAGATACCTCAAACTTGGAAAGAAGCTAATATTGTGTTATTACCAAAGGAAGGCCAAAACGTCACGAGGATAAAGAATTATAGACCAACTTCATTCCTAAACAATGACTATATACTTTTTGCTGCAATTTTGGCAGAAAGATTAAAGAGGGTTTTATAGGCATATATTCATGAAAAGCAATCTGGCTTTCTGCCAAAAAGACAGTTAAGGAATAATGTTTTGAACATTATTGAATATTTACAATATCATAATGAGAAACAGGCAGCTTTCATATTCTTGTATGCAGAGAAGGCCTTTGACAATTTTAATTGGGCTTTTATATTTAGAGTTTTGGGAAGATATGGACTTTGAGGAGAATTTTATTTAAAGAGAATAAATGTTTATTAAAAGCAGTTTATTGCTCACAGCAAGCAAAGATTATTATTAATGGAGATTTAATTAATTCATGTGAAATTCAAAAGGGTACAAGACAAGGAGGCTCCTTATCTCCCTTGTTTATACCGGTGTTGGAAGTCTTGAATAGAGATATTAGGCAAGATGAGAAAATAGTAAGTATGTTTTTAATTGTTTGGTTTATTGTTTTAACTAATGGGGCCAAATTTATATATATTTTTTTAACTGTATTTTAATATTTGTATTTGATGTTTTTATTTGGCTGTTCACCGCCCTGAGTTCTCAGGGAGAAGGGCGGTATACAAATTCAAAAATAAAATAAAATAAATAAATAAAGTATAAATATCAAAAAAAATGTTTATAAATTGAGGGCATTTTCTGATGACTTGGTTATGTTTTTTGCAGGACACAAAAATAATATAGAATATTTGATGAGGAAATTAAATGAATTAGGGGTTTTAGCAGGTTTTAACATAAACAATCAGACAACAATAATGCTTATTAAGAATATGACCTCTTAAGACTGTGATATATTGATTAAAAATTGGTCCTTACCATGAGCAGCTTATCGGTCTTTAACACGAGCAGCTGTGGGACACTCTGATCATTGCATGATTCACCTTGTACCTGCTTACAGACAAAGGTTTAAAACCACGAAGCCAACAATTAAAGGACCTAGATTGAGGAGGCAAAGTTAAAGCTACAGGCCTGCCTTGACTGCACTGATTGGAATGTTTTCAAAAATACCTCTGCAGACTTAGATGAACTTACAGATACTGTAACATCATATATATCAGCTTCTGTGAAGACCTATGTGTACCGACCAGGAACTTGTGAATACACAGTAACAATAAACTTTGGTTCACAGCTAAACTTAAGCAGCTACGTCATACCCGAATGCCATCTCAACACTGTCAAACTATTCACATTAGGCTCCATTACTATTACTATTGGTCTTCTCATCATTCCTGTTGCCCATCTCCTCCCACTTGTGCCTGCATGACTGTAACTTTGTTGCTTGTATCCTTGCGATTTATATTGATATTGATTGTTTCCTAGTATGATTTGATTGCTTATTCTACTGCTAGACTGTCATTGAGTGCTGTGCCCTGTGATTCTTGATGAGTGTATCTTGTCTTTTTATGTACACTGACAACATATGCACCAAAGACAAATTCGTTGTGTGTCCAATCACATTTGGCCAATAAAGAATTCTAAAAAGTCTGATTTTAAGGTTGAGAAAAAGGTGAAATACTTAGGGATCATATTGACAAATACAAAGGCAAAACTTTTTTCAAAATAACTATGTGTCCCTTTGGAATGATATGAAAAATGGTTTACTAAAATGGGATAATCTGCATTTATCATTATTTGGTAGAATTTCTGTAATTAAGACAAAATGTTTTACCGAAGATGCTTTTTTTGTTCTAGATGTTACCAATATTTGCAAGTGATATTCCATTTACTGTAAATAATGGCAGATGGATATTTCTAAGTTTATAAACAAGGTGGGGGGGATAAGAATTTGATATAAACTTTGGCAAGATGCTTAGGAAAGAGGGGGTCTTGAAAATGTATTTTGATGCTTGCTGTTTGATCTGGCTAAAAGAGTGAGTAAAACTCCAGAATAAGAAACTACTTGATTTAGAGGGTCATGAATTAAGATTTGGATAGCATGGTTATTTATGGTATGACAAGGTTAAAATAAATGTTGTTTTTAATAATCATTTTGTTAGACGTGCCATCCTAAGAGTTTGGAATAAATATAAAACAAGGTTTTATGTAAAGATACCTCATTGGGAGTTACCCCAGGAAGCTTTTTGAAAGAAAAGAAATGGCGGAGAAGTCAGACTGGTGGACTTATGCTCAAATAATATCTTTTAATTTTGGTGATCCTATCCTTAATTCTAAGGAAGATTAAGAATCAGAAGGACGTTCTGCCATTGGTTTACATATTTACAAATGAAAGAAAGGTTTAAAGCAGAGAAAAAGAGTTATGGGTTTGATTTTGTGAAAAATGAATTGGACCAAGCCTTAAGAACAAATATATACCAATCCAGAATTGAGAAGACAGCAACAGATAGCAAGTACTGCCTCTGCAAAGATGTTGAAGAAACAGCGGATCATCTCGTTAGCTGCAAGAAGATCACACAGCCTGGCTAAAATCAAGAGTATGATAAAGTAGCAGTAATGGTACATTGAAATATTTATTAATTTGTATCCCATCCTTATTTTTACAAATAACTCAAGGTAGCAAACTTATCCAACACACTTCGTCCTTCTATTTTCCCCACAACAGTCCTGTGAGGTGGTTAGGTTGGAAAAGAGTGACTGATCCAAAGTCACCCAACTGGCTTTCATGGCTAAGGCAGGAGTTAAACTCATGCTCTCCCACTTTCTAGCCTGGTATCTTAACCACTGGATCAAACTGTCTCTCCTATAACAAATATCTGCAAAAAATACCATTTGCCTGCAAGCAAGAAATGATTCGATCACAAAATAGACAAAGTAAAAGAAAATGAAGAAGCAAAACTGCTTACTGTTAGAATTTAAAAAGAAAATGGTATCCCAGACTTGATAATTGTTAAAGACGAAATGTCTGAAAAGTGGACATGGCAGTATCTGGAGACAACAGAATGAAGAGAAAGCACTGGAGAAAATACAAAGACCTGTGAATAGAGGTCAAATGACTGTGGGAAAAGAAAGCAAAGGTAGTACTAATAAATAATATGCACCTTGGGTACAGTTCCAAAAGAACTGGAGCACCACTTGAATACCATTGGCATTGATAAAATCAGCACCAGTCAATTGCAAAAGGCAGTTTTACCTAGAACAACTTACATCCTATGATGATACTTTAACATCATCAAACAACAATTTATATCTAATCCGAGATAGATATAGTCCTCCCTTGGAAAGGATTCAATAAGATGCCAAATCCAGTCTAAACAACTGGCTAACTGTATGACAAACCATGATGATAATTAAACACTGGTTTTAGTTATTTCTCTAGGTCCCAGATCTGTCTGGCAATGGTATGTCTGAGAGTTACCAGAGAGAATATGTTGGTGTGAAAGTGCTGCAAGACAAAATGTTTGCTGTTTAATTATTCATTTATTTTATGTGTTGGGAAATGAGATACTCTGGATCAGCAAGAAAATTTTAGTGGTGCGCAGAAAAATTATTTGCCTTTTTTATATTGCACTAAATCAGGGGTCCTCAAACTAAGGCCCCTGGGACAGATACGTGCAATAAACTTTTGTTGCTGCAGAGAGTTTCCCCCTTCGGGATCTTTTTGTGTGGGTCAGAGGGGGACAGAAATTCTGACTTGGGGTCTCCTTCTCGGTCAGATCCAATTTGAACTGAGCTGTTTTGCCAACTCTTTCTCATGGTGGCTGCTTAGCTCCAACAACTACTTCCTGTTGAGGTCCTAAGGAGCCCGGGCGGGGAGGCGAGGAGTGGCTGGGAGGGGAGGGGCAAGTAGAGGCTGGCGAGGTGCCCTTCGATGTGACATTGAGTTGGCCACACCCACCCAGTCACATGACCACCTAGCCACGCCCACCCAGCCAGTCATTAGGCAGATCATATTAGTGATCCACGGGATTTAAAATTATGAATTTAGTGGTCCCTGAGGTCCAAAAGGTTGGGGACCCCTGCTCTGGATGATATTTTGGAAACAAAAAATTGCCCCCTGAAAATATGAAGATTTCTGATTTCATGGATCCACCAACTTTTCAGCCATGGAGATAATTTCCTTGGGATCCCAGATCTGCCAGATAATTTATTAATTCCCCTGCCAAGGTCTATGATTGAATCCCAATATAACTGACAGCTGCTGAGACATAGAATGCTGAAGTGGAAAACAAAACAGGATAGTGAGTCTTCAAAGTATCAAGTCCACTCCTGCCAGAAATGAGACTAGGCACCCTTCTAAAAAGCAATCTTTTCCCAAGCTGCATTTTTTAAATCTCTGAATTCTACAAAAGCCCCACCCTTCCCTACCAAAAAAGGTCATTTTCCTTAAAAAAATTGGATATGCTATTCACTGCCACCACTGAGGCACAGAGAAAAATATTTTTGTCTCCTCTCCCTCCGTTGTTTTCTTGTTTTTCTTTTAACTTCTCACAATACTCCTTATTGGAAAGGAATGGAAACTGTGAAAATACCAAATGCCAAGGTGCAGCCATATTGCAGAGGGCTAAAAAGCCCACAGTTGCGTGCCTGGTTCTTTTAAGAGTTCCATTATCTTCATGTGGGTGGTCTGGGTTTCTCAATAGGCAAAACTTGTTGGGAACATGTCCTGAATCTGAAAAATGTTTTTTGCAATAATCTCAGGAAAAACAAAGTACAGTATATCAAAACAATGTATCATCAGCCCAGCCCTCCTGAGTAAACAGGCAGCAGAAGGTTCCCAGCATGAAACTGAAGAAATGGTTAGAATAGCTTGCTGCCTTCCTCAATATTCTTTCTTTTTGTGCATCTTATGTGCCTCTCACCTGCAACAGGATTGGGAAACAGATTTCATAAGATCTCTAACCAAGAGAGCAAGAGCAGAGAACCTGGAAAGGAGAAAAATGGATCTGCCATTTTGGAGTCAGGTTTGATAGATGGTTAAACCCAGTGGTGAGATTCAAGTAATTTAACAACTGGTTCTCTGTCCTAATAATTTCTCCCAACAGCAGTTTGCCAAACTGCTTAGAAAGTTAACAGTCAGTTCTCCTGAAGTGGTGCGAACTGGTTGAATCCCACCACTGGTTAAACCTGTAGACAAAGCCAGCTGCTTTGGTTGTTTTATTATTTTGGCTCCTTAAGATCAAAAGATAACCATGGAACTGCTGCTCCTACAATTGTATCCAAATCCATGATTTGTAAACAACCTTTTAAAAATAAATAATGTATATTGTATAATCTGTAAATTTCTTTCCCTGTAAGTTCTTTTGAAAGATACAAAAGCTGAAGACCCCACTGAAATGCAACTGAAACTATTGTCAAACTGCTTGTTTGATCTCTTTGGGAAGGAAAACTCTTGACTCTAGTTGGTTGAAGCGAATGTACATTTACTAAGAGATGCTGATGCAGTGGTGGGTTCTACTTACCTTTACTACCGGTTCACAGCGGGGCCATGCATGCTCACTTCGCTTGCGTGCATGCTCTTCTGCGCATCCGCAGAAGCGTTTTGATGACGTCGGGGTCGGTGGGCAGAGCCTCCCACTGGTTTTACTACTGGTTCTATAGAACTGGTGTGAACCGGGGGCAACCCACCACTGTGCTGATGTCAAGAGTGAAACATTGGCAGCAACGTGTCTCTTCGTTTCAATTTGTCAATAGAGTAAGGTGGGGGGAGGTGTTGATTACAAAGGGTTAGTTGGAGAAACGAAACTTCTACAGTTCCACTGAAGCTGATAAGAGTCTAGAAACATTTCAAGGATGTATTAACAGGTGTGAAGAAGAAGGCAGATGGTTCCCATAAGAAAGAGAACCTGTTTACATGGTCTAAGTGGAAGCCTGGGGGTTGGGCTGGGAACTTCATCATTTAATACTGTGAACTGGTGCCTAAGAATTTTAGAGTTAGTTTTACCTCACCATTACCATGCTATGTATTCAATAAGCAATAAGCTTTTCATAAATGAAATGATCCTGGACTTTTATTTAGATATTCAAGCTGGATTTTGACAGCTGGTTGCAGTAAAGCCAGGTGGAATCTAAAGTTCCCAAACAACAATACAGAACTATGCTCCTTGGTTCTCCATCTCTCCCCCCAAGACCAGTCCATTTTTAGGTAATCCGACATTACCAAGATATTTTGGGAAATGCTGAGGAGTTGAGGCTGGTGAAATTCTACTCTCAGGGAAAACGGCCTTGAAGATGCCTGGCACAAACCGGATTCCAAAATGCTCTTCAATGTACTTCCATTTCATCATCATCATGATCATTAAAGGTATTGGAATTTTTTTGGTTTAAAAAAAAAACTCAAAATAGAAAAAAATATTTGTTCATCTGCAGGAAAAGAAAATAGTTTCCTAATAATTTAAAATCTGCTTATTATCTTCTTTACAGGCTATTGTCTCCAGGATAAAGAAAGCAAGGAATATAGGTAGACATTATTAACATTATTAATTATTAATTATTTAATAAACTGAAACATGGATACTTAACTATTCAGGGCAAGAGTAAGTTTAGCACAATCCATACCATAATTGCATCTTCTGAGGTAGAAAATTAAACTTGCTAGAGACATAAACAACAAAAAAAATATTTAAGTCAAACTGCTTTTTAAAAAACAAATAATGAAAGAAAAATAAAAACAGGCATATCTGTCCATACTTGTAGGTGGATTATTAACTTTCTGACAGATAGGAAGCAACAGGTGAAATGAGAAAATAACATCGAGCATCTAGTTGATTAGCACAGCCCCCCCCCCCCCGGGGTTGTATGCTTTTTCCATTCCTCTTTTCTCTGTATATCAATGGCCACATCTCTAAGGATCTCTCTGTTAAAGTATTGAAGTTTGCATCTGAAACACAGTCATTGTCTCATTCAAGAAGGTGATGAGTCTGTATATTGATGGGAGGTTAAACAACTGGCCCTGTGTTGAGGCTGGAATAAACTGGAGCTGAACATGCTTAAAACTGTAGAGATGAGAATAGATTTTAGGAAGAGACCTCCTACTCTACTGCCTCTTACTATATTTGACAGCACAGTATCAACAGTAAAATCCTTTAAATTTTAGGTTCTATTATCTCCCAGGATTTGAAATGGACACCTAACATGCATTCAAAAGCCCGATTGGGCTTTTTATCAGGGGATGTCTTATTTTGGGCAAAACAGGGTACTTAAGACTGCAGAAAAACCAATTGCAACCTCCTTCCATAAAAGACATATATATTGGCACAGGTCAGAAGGAGGGCTGAGAAAATATCTACAGATCCTTCACATGCTGGACAATCTGTTTCAGTTCTCCTTGGCACTCTGCTATAGGACATTGTAGGCCATTGTATGCCAAAACATCTAGATACAAGAACAGGTTTTTTCCCTCATGCCATCACTTTGCTAAACACCTAATCCTCACAGTATTGCTCTATTTATATAAGTATATATACCCATGTTGTATGGCTGTAGTATTTTTATTATCCTTCATCTTCATATTCATCATCATCTTTTAATGACCCCATAATCCTTTGTGGGATGGAGTCTGGGCAACTGAATGGAGCTGACTGTTTACTGGCCAGATGCCCTTCCTGTTGTCAATGCAGAGTTATATTCAGCAGATACAATCTGAACTGCCCAGAGAGAGAAATAGCTGCCTCTACCTAGGATCCAACTCACAGCCTACTGATTGTGAGGCGAGAGCTCCACCTATAGGCCATCATACCATTCCTTCATCTTCTCTATTACCCTCTATTATTGGTATCATATTATGATTATTATTCTCTGTTGCTTTTCATGTACATTGAGAACTTCTGCACGAAAGAAAAATTCCTTGTGTGTCTAATCACACGTGGCCAGTGGTGGGTTGCCTCCGGTTTGCACCGGTTCTATAGAACCAGTAGTAAAACTGATGGGAGGCTCCACCCACCGACCCCGATGTCATCAAAACGCTTCTGTGCATGCGCAGAAGAGCGTGCGCACTCGCTCACTTCGCTCTTGCGCGCACAGCCCCACGGCAAACTGGTAATAAAGATAAGTAGAACCCACCCTGCACGTGGCCAAATAAAGTATTCTATTCTATTCTACTTTTTTTTCCTTTTTACCACCAGGTCCTCAGTCGAGTCGTGAGCCAGAGTCTCAGGAAATGGCCCAAGCTCCATCAGGAACCTTTCGGGGTCCATCAGGCGCCTGGGACAGAACCATTTGGTTGGTGATCTCTTCTATCAGGGTGGAGTCAGGACAACTGAATGGAGCTGGGTATTTACTGGCTGGGTTCCTGTTGCCTAACAGAGTTCATAGCATATATTTTTCTCTTTGAACCCTGACAGAGAAACATCTGTTACTGCCTAGGATTGAACTCTCAACCTTCTGAGAAGGAGGAAAGGACCTTCACCTTTAGGCCACCACTGCCACTTTATTACATCAACATTAACCCTAAAATATATTGAATGGCTTGTCCTCTCAACATGTTCCTGTTCATAGTCAACTTTCCTAACCCACTTCTTGCTTTTCCTGAAGACTAGCTTCAGCAGGTGATCACACTTACTTTTTTCCTTCTCCAAAGTATCTCTTCTATTATGATGATTTTAATCAACTGTTGCCCAGCAAATGGAAACCAGCAAATGATCCCATCTGTTACCATGGCAATATGAGTTCAAATATTTATCAAAAATTGTAGTGAAAGTTTCTTTAACAGACTGGGTGTTTTAGAAAAAGCCTGTAATTAATGCAGTTCCCTTAATAAGTATAGTTTAGTAAATATGGGTTGGATTAGTCAGATAAATTAACTTTAGGGGAATTTTGAAAATGGTTTAACCTTTGCATTTAATTAGGATTCAATAAAATTATTTATTTATTTATTTATTTATTTATTTATTTATTTATTTATTTATTTGTTTGTTTATTATATTTCTATACCGCCTTTCTCCCGTAGGACTCAAGGCGGTGTACAGTCAAGAAAAATATAGACACACAAACATCATAAAATTGCTAATTAAAATTATTACTTAGTTTGGTCAATTAAATAAAACCCAGAATTAGATAACATTTAAAAAATCATTCACATGTTCGTATGTTTAGCCCCACCTGTTGGAACATCAGGGTCTTGAGGGCACGGCGGAAAGCACGGAGATCAGGGATATTCCGTATCTCCGGGGGCAGTTCATTCCAAAGGGTTGGAGCCCTCACAGAGAAGGCTCTCTTCCTGGGAGTCGCCAGTCGGCATAATTTGACTGACGGTACCTTGAGTAGTCCCTTCCTGTGAGAACGAACTGGTCGGTGGGAGGCTATTGGTGGCAAAAGACGGTCTTGTAGGTACCCAGGTCCTAAGCCATGGAGCGCTTTAAAGGTGATAACTAACACCTTAAATCACACCCGGAAGACCACCGGGAGCCAGTGCAGCTTGCGTAGGAGAGGTGTTACATGGGCGTAACGAGCTGCGCCCATAATCACCCGCGCGGCTACATTCTGGACCAGTTGGAGCCTCCAGGTGCTTTTCAAGGGGAGCCCCATGTAGAGAGCATTACAGTAGACCATACAGGAGGTAACTAGGGCATGAGTGACCATGTACAAGGCATCCCGATCCAGAAAGGGACGCAACTGGCGGATCAGGCGAACCTGATAAAAGGCACCCCTGGCCACGGCCATCAAATGATCTTCTAAAGATAGCCGTGAATCCAGGAGGACACCCAAGTTGCGGGCCCTCTCTGTGGGGAGCAAGATCTCATCCTCTATTGTCAGTGATGGTACCAGCTGACTATACCAGGATGCCAGAAGCCACAGCCATTCGGTCTTGGAGGGGTTGAGTTTGAGCTTGTTTCTCCCCATCCAGATCTGCACGGCCTCCAGGCAACGGGACATCACAGCAAGGGCATCATTGGGGTGGTCTGGGGTGGAGATGTATAGCTGTGTGTCATCAGCATACTGATGAACACTCATCCCGAAACCACAGATGATCTCGCCTAGCGGTTTTACATAAATGTTGAACAGAAGGGGTGAGAGGACTGACCCTTACGGCACCCCACAAATAAGGTACCTTGAGGTCGACCTCTGCCCCCCTGCCAACACAAACTGCGAACGGTCAGAGAGGAAGGAGGAGAACCACCAAAGCACGGTGCCACCTATTCCTAACCCCTCCAGCCGGTGCAGTAAGATACCATGGTCGATGGTATCAAAAGCCGCTGAGAGATCTAATAGGACCAGGAAAAAGGAGCAACCTCTGTCCCGAGCCCTCCAAAGATCATCCACCAACGCGACCAATGCAGTTTCCATGCTGTATCGTGACCTGAAGCCCGACTGGAACAGATCCAGATAGACAACTTCATCCAGGTATCGGGGTAGTTGTCGCGCCACCACACTCTCAACAACCTTCGCAACAAAGCGAAGATTGGAGACTGGTCGATAATTTGATAATATAGCCGGGTCCAGGGAAGGCTTCTTGAGGAGGGGCTTCACAACCGCCTCTTTCAAGGCGGCGGGAAAGACACCCTCACTCAGAGAAGCATTTATAATCCCCTGGAGCCAGCCTCGTGTAACCTCCCGGGAGGCCAGTACCAACCAGGAGGGACACGGGTCCAATAAACATGTGGCAGCATTAAGCTTGCCCAGAATCCTGTCCACGTCCTCAGGAGTCACATAATCTTCCCAGATAACGCTCTCAAGACCTGCCTCCGTCTCCTCCCCTGGATCTACCCAATCGGAGTCCAGGCCTTCCCGAATCTGAGCGACTTTATCATGCAGGAATTGTACAAAATCCTCAGCTCGACCCTTTAAGGGATCTTCCCGTACCCCCACCTGAAGTAGGGAGCGGGTCACCCTAAACAGCGCGGCTGGGCGGTTTTCTGCAGATGCAATAAGAGCGGAGAAGTAGCTAGACTTCGCCGCTCTTATCGCCACTAGGTAGGTCTTAATATAAGATCTTACCTGTGTTCGGTCAGATTCAGATCGGCTTGTCCTCCAATCGCTCTCCAGGCGTCTTTTCCAATGCTTCATCTCTTTCAGCTCCTCGGAAAACCAAGGAGCTAGACGAAATTGGCATCGGGTCAGAGGTTGCCCAGGCACGACACGGTCCAAGGCCCCAGTAGCCGCCCTGTCCCAGGCGACCACCAGGCCCTCAGTCGAGTCGTGAGCCAGAGTCTCAGGAAATGGCCCAAGCTCCATCAGGAACCTTTCGGGGTCCATCAGGCACCTGGGATGGAACCATTTGGTTGGTTCCATCTCCCTGCAGTGGGTGGAAGTGACTTGAAAGTCCATGTAAAGGAGAGAATGATCAGACCATGACAAGGGCTTGATGTCTATATCCCCTATTCTTAGATCATTCAGCCACTGATCAGAGACAAAAATCAAGTCCAGAGTGTGATTCCCCAAGTGGGTGGGGCCTTGAACTACCTGGGTCAGGTCCATGGCCGTCATGGAAGCCATGAACTCCTGAGCCGTCTCCAACATCTCACCAGTGGATGGCAGGTTAAAATCCCCCATAACAATAAGTCTGGGGGTTTCCACCGCCACCCCGGCTATAATGTCGAGCAGCTCAGGCAGGACCGCTGTTACGTGGCAGGGAGCCAGGTACGCAATCAGTAGGCCCATCTGAATCCCCCGATCCCACTTCACAAGGAGGGACTCACATCCGGCTATCTGAGGAACAGTGGCGTCCCTTGGGCAAAGACTTTCTCTAATGATTGCTGCCACTCCCCCACCCCTTCCCTGAGTCCTTGGCTGATGGAATGCACGGAAACCTGGCGGGCACATTTCCACAAGGGGAACTCCTCCCTCCTGGCCTAACCAGGTCTCTGTAATCCATAAATTATGATTGTTTATTTAGTTAATTTTTACTTAGGAGTAAATGATGAAAATGATATCTGCCCACCAAAATCAATCAATTTAATGACTACCAAAAAACATGAATAAAGATTTAAAAAAATCCTTTCTGAAGGTAATTATTTTTTTTTCCTGTGAAATTATCTTTCAGAAAAATTGATCAACATTTGCAAGTACCAGTTTTTGGGTACAATCTATACTGCCTGTTCAGCCTATACTGAATTCTATTAATGAGATTTATTGCTTACGGAACAAGCATGAGATTTCAGAGGTAGGTTTCTAGGATTTGGCCATTTATGTATATTTGTTCAATTTGAAAGCACATGAAGAGTTCTGTCTCCTTTCTTACTGAAAAATAAAACAGCCTGGAATGGGTGTTTAGATAAACTAACAGGGTGAGTCAAGATGGGGGCCACAAATGTATGATCAAAGCCACTATCTTGACTTTTGGGCAGCCCTCCCCCTGCAACAGCTGGGCACAGGTTACAAAATAGGGCCCTTTAGGTACTTGGCAAAGAAAGGTTAAGGCTTATTTGCAAATAAAGCTTTCTTAAATCCTGAAGGAACAAAAAAAGGGAAAGAGAAATATTTACTTTTGCTTGATATGGCTACAACCAAGCCCTCTCTTTTTTCTCCCATGAATCACTAGAATGATGTTAAAGAATGGCAGCATTTGGTTTCATTCTGAAAAATAGAAAGAGTCTTAGTTACATCCTATTTTCAATTATATTAGGCTACATTACAAGTTTTTGAATATCTGCTATTTCAAATATTTAACGTATGTTTAATTCTTAGTATCTTGGGTATGTATTCTTTTTTTTGAAAAGTTTTTCAGTTTTATTTCTTATACACATAACATAAAATGTACATTTTCTTATACATAATTAATCATACACATATATGTTTTCCTTAAAGAAAGCATTAAAATAAGGCATTTTAATTACATTCGGAGTTGTTCTTCTACCCTTTCTTCCCTCATTTTGCAACAAACCTTCTTCCTCTTCTCCTCTTTCCCTACCCTACCCTCCCTCCTCTCCTCTCCTTTCTCCTTCCTCCTCTCCTACCTCATCCTAATTCCCCTTCCTTTCCCCCACTCCTCTCTTCCCCCTTCTCACCTTCTCTCCTACTCCTCTCCTCTCCCCTACCCTTCCTTCCTCTCCTTTTCCCTTTCTTCCATTCCTCTCCCTCCCTCTCCTCTTCCTATTGGGTATGTATTCTATGTAGGAAAGTATACGTTTTATTTTTCTTCATAAATGTTTTTAAAATATCAAATAAAAGGAGAAAATAACTGATATGAGTGCATATACCTGAAAAATTGACATTTCTATAAATTTATAATAATCTAGTCTCAGTAATGCTGTAAGACAGCAGTTTTAATTGAACAGTGCAATTGAAGAAGTTTTGAATTTGCAAATGAAATCATATACTTTGCTAAAATTGAGTTTTCGAATAGCTCATATCCTTTATCTTCTCTAAGGAATGAATCAAACAAACAAACAAGTATTGATGATTAGAAGAGCTTGTTTGCAACAGCTGTGGAAACAGTTGCCAAATTTTATGTTAAGAAAGCTCAAACATCAAACGGTCTGACATGCATTAGAATTCATTTTTATTCTATACTGCACATAACTAGACATTTAAATATAAATGTCAGTAAAATGCCTTGATGTCTTGAAAACTATATTCCTAATTTAAATATCTTAAATGCTTAATATTAATTACAAATGACAAAAAATATAAATGACATGACTCGGAATATTATTTCATTCAAGGTTTGTAGAGTCACAAATACTAATGAGCAACATAATTGCTCAAATATGGTATTCAGCAGAAGTGAAATCATTTATTTCCTGTAAGGTTACTTATACATGTTAGTTCTTGGACAGGAAGTCATTTCTCCATCGAAATGTGTGCATCGATCATTCATGTCTACACATATTTGTCTACAGAAATAGAACCTGGTGCCTTTGGAATGATTCAATAACCAAAAGGTGAATGGTGAATAAATTTTGAATCTAAATGCTAAAATTAGGGGGCTCCAGACTGAGTATAGGCTGCTATAGACTTAAATGAGCTGACTTGAAAAATAGCCAAATGAAGAGGAATATAAATAAGAGCTTTGATCTATGCAGCATTACAATAAGACCCCTAGAAAAAAGAGATAGATATATGGCATAGAAAAGTCCAAGGAGATGTTGTAAATCAGGGTTGTCAAACTCACAGCCTGTGGCCCAGATGCATCATGCACTGCCCACACCCATGCCCGGTTTAGCAAAGGGGAAAAAAGTTGCAATACATCACGTGACACCGCTATGATGACACCCTATTGATACCCTTGCTATAAGTTGAAAGACTAGTATGAGAGGAGGTAAGTTCTTGCAATAATATGGACCCATACTATTAAAGTCAATAAAGGTTTAATCATCAACAAATAACCCAGAATCATCTTTGGTACTGCCAATTTGAACTGCTGAGAAAAAGGAGTAAAATCACTACTTATCCAAGCAGTTGCTGATTTATCACTCTGCTGCACATAGAAGGAGGAGAAGCAGGGAAAGTGAAGATGGGAGAACTCTGAAGTCACAAGTTCAGTATGCTTTCTCCCTGCTGCCCATCACATTCTTACTATCTTTTCCCATTGATGGGCCAATCATTTCTTGTTTTCTTAATTGTTGAAAAGAAACTTTGTTGTTGTTGTTGTTGTTATTTTTAGCATTTATTTATTCTGAGCTTTAGCCTTCCTGACTCCGACCTTGCAGATTCAGGCTATTTTCTGGTACACTGTTTAGTTATGTGTCCTTTCCCCCCCATTTTTTTAAATATTTCTCCTTTTTCTCCCTCAGTTTGTCAGAGAGTTTTTTATGCAACCATGCTGGTTTCATCTGATATCTTTTTTTCCCCTTCCTCCGCAGTATTGCTTTTGTTTGGGTTTTAGTATTTCATTAGTGTCCCATGCATCCTGAACTATTCTTCTCTAGAGCATTTCTATCCATGGAATCCTTCCTAATCTGTCTCTTAGTTTGTTGAATTTAGCTCTCTTAAAGTCTACACTCTAAAGCATTAGTTTGACTTTGTTCAGTTACCTATGCCTTCATTATGGCGAATTCTAATATGACATGGTCATTCTCCTCCAAAGTTCCCACAATGTTCACTCCCTCAAGCATTTCATCCAGAGTTGGAAGGTAACTTGGAGGTCTTCGAGATCAAGTAGGAGACCCTATACCATTTCGGACAAATGGCTGTCCAATCTCTTTTTAAAATCTCCAGTGATGAAACACTTACAATTTCTTGTTAATTGTTCTCACTATCAGGAAATTTCTCCTAATTTCTAGGTTGGTTCTCTCTTTGATTAATTTCAATCTCTTGCTTCTTATTCTGCCTTCAGGTGCTTTGTGTAATAGGTTGACCCCCTCTTCTATGTGCACCCTGTCAAACATGACAATTGCAGAGGGTCCTGGATGAAACAGATTACCTGGACCCTTTTCAGGCAGGATTCAGGTGCGGTTATGGGGCAGAAGCACCACTGATTATGCTTGTTAATGATCTTTCACTATCTCCATCCTGCTTGTCAAAGAGCAGGATGGATATAGTGCAACCATTCTGACTCTCCTTGACTTCTCAGTGGCTTTTGATATCATCAAAAGTATCCTTTGGTATCCTTTGATAACCTGGCTGCAGGGATTAGGACTGGGCAACAAATTCTGCACTGATTCAGCTCCTTTCTCCGTGACTGGTTGCAATCGATATTGATAGGGTATGAGAGGTCCAACCCTCAACTGTTATCTTTGACTTTCGAAGGGATGGTACTGTTCCAGACAACTCCGGTCTACAACTTGGGGGTTCTCCTGGACTCACAACTCCTTCTGGAGAAGGGCAGGAGAGTGTTTGCACAATTTCATGTATGTGCTAATTGCGTCCTTTCCTGGATCAGGATTCCCTGAATTCAGTCATTCTGTCCCTAGTCATCTCATGGTTGGGCTATTGTAGTGAGCTCTTGAAGAACATTACAAATTAATGAGATTCCATTGTTTCAGTCTAGGTTTTGTTTCTGTTTTCCAACAGAAAAAGCTTGCAGGATATGTTACCAATCCAGAAAAATAAAAGTGATTGACATCCTTTCATGATTTTTCTTCAGCTGTTCTGCCATCCAGATATTCTAATCATGTTTAACTGATTGGAATCTTTTCTATTTCTATAATTATTCCAATCATAAAACTAAGTTATTACCTAGCCCAAAGCCCAGGAGTGAGGCTTTCCTTGGAAAACCTTTCTCATACTTGGCACCCTTGAAATGTAGAGGTTTTAACTCATTGAATTTTCAGTGGTGTTCTTGCTGGCTGAAGAATTCTGGAAGTAGATCCAAAAATCTAGGGGTTATTCAGATTAGGGAACGAAACATTTGTCAAGTTATCTATAAAAAATAATAAAGATGGGATAAAAATCAATCAATTAAATAAATAAATATATGTTGATCAAAAATTACTATAATTCTGTAATACTTTTAAATGAATATGTACTTTAATATGTCCTTGATTCAAACCAGCAGTCCTGATATTTATTTAGAGGATTTACATACATTACATACATTTGTATGATAACAAAACTTTTAGTGCAATCCCCTCCCTCTACCCTTCTCCCACTACTAGAAACTAACCTGCAAAAATCCAGATACCTAGTTCTGTACCCCCAATAAAGATTTTTTTTGTACTCTGCACTGCCACCTAGTGGTCACCCAGCAGGCCATGGCAGGCAAATGGGTGCAGATCAGTTTTGGGCTCCTGCAGGGCCTAGGATTTGCTGTGTTAAAGCCTTAGAGCTACTCTTTCATTTGGCAGCCAGCTGGAAATGAAATTGCTTTAGGACATTGTTTTTCACATTTCAATTCCTTCTCTACATTGGCCATAATTGTGGCCCTAATTGTTTTGCTGCAGGTTTTACTAGAATGTTTATGAACCATGCTGCTGGTATTACTATTATTACTTCTGATGTTTGTACACTGCCCAAGGCACCAACCTTTTTGGAAACTATAGAAACAGATAAATCAATAGATGATAGATAGATAGATAGATAGATAGATAGATAGATAGATAGATAGACAGACAGACAGACAGACAGACATACTCACATATTTCTTATGCAAATACATCATTATACATTTCTCTACACATACACACCTTTACCTATACAATATACACACATCCTCTCGTCATCCTCTCAGAATAACAGAGTTGGAGGAGACCTTGGAGGTCTTCTAGTCCAGCCCCCTGCATTCCTGATTAAAAAGACTTCCCTTCTTGCCAGCAAATTCCCAAATGTGATTCTCTGATTTTCTACCATGGATGTCAAACTAGAATTCTGGGAAGCTATCAGTCCTTGTTTAATATTTCACATCTTGCAATAGTTGCAGGCTGTAGTTGTTTACTATCCTCTTTATGTGGAAATAGCCAAACTGGGGAGGGAGAATGAGGCCTCAGAGCTCATGAAATTCCATGTGAAAGAAAAAAACATGAAATGAGTGTCTGAACAGTAATAGAAATCCCAGGTATCAATAAATTGTAACATAGATAAATTGTAATAAATAAACAGTATCAATAAATTAAGGACATCAAGAAGCAGCTGGCTGGCAAAATGGAATGAGAGCATGGCATAATAGGGCATTGGGAAAGCTCTGACAAAGTGAGTAAGGTTGTTCTACACACACACACACACACACACACACACACACACACACACACACACACAGTATGCTACTTCAGCCTCAGAGCAGGAATAATGCACAACCATGGAAAGATAATGGAACAGTTTCTAGTCTAGTGAGCCTGCTACCTTTTTATCCAATGTCTTCCAAAAAAGCAAAAAGGCAGTGGAGGAGGAATGGAAAGTGAAAGAAAGGATTGGTTCCAGGGCCGGATTTTCCTATAGGCTAACTAGGCTTCAGCCTAGGGCCTCAAGATCAAGAGGGGCCTACATTCAAATTGTTAGCAAAATTAAAATTACACTTTCACTATAGGTGAAAGGGCCTCAAAAGTGGAATAGCCTAGGGCCTCTTTTCATCTAAATCCAGCCCTGATTGGTTCTAATTGGGAAGAGAACCTAGTGCAAAATGGAGAGCATCTATTAGATTTGATATCAGATTCCTAGTTTTCTTGTAACCACAATTAGGTATGTAGCAAGTAAGTAAACAGCAGGAACAGAATTTGATTTTTCCAGACTGCTTAATCTCTGCTGCATTTCAAATCTCTTTCTATTCTCTATTGCAAGACACATACTATGAACATACTGGAAAATTCTGCAGTAGGACGTGAAGAGCATTCTTTTCTTATTGCTTCCACAAATGGGTAGGGGGGAACACTTGCAGAGCAGGGAAAAATAAAGAGAGGGAAACATAATAATGCAGAGTATTCTAAGGAAGTGCCTTTCCTATAGCTGCACATAAACAGAGCACAAACATGTTCTGGAAATCTTTTTCTTTTTTGGCTTATCTCCATGCTGCTGTTAAAAGGAAGAGGCTTAAATTATCTTTACCTGTTTCTATATTGATATTGGGTTTTTTCTCTTGTGAAAACTATGGCACTTCCAAGGTATGCAAAATCTGTTGGCAGGATGTGGTGGGAATAGCTCAGTTCAGTTGACAACCTCAGGATTCCTGCCTGTACATGCAGATACACACACACACACACACACACACACACACACACACACACACACACTCATGCATAATGTCCTCTGGTATACCAGTTGAAGAGCTGTTCAATAGACTGCAGGGAACTGTGGGATTTTGAGTATGGTTTAGTGCTTTTTGAAAATATCACATCTCTACAAATCATGTGTGATTTTTTTTTTTAAAAAAAAGTCTGCTAAACCTGTGCACAATACAAGCCCACCAAACAAATATTCAGCAGATGGAGGACAATTACAACAAGGAGGCATTGGGATCTTTTTCTCCTCTATCCAAAGTTTTATTCTAACAGAGCAGCTAAAAATCTACACAAATGATGACAGATATGGATACTGCATCCCTCACGGTCAAAAACTACAAAGGCTGCAATTAGAAAGTCTGGTAATTCTATTTTATTTTTCAATTTAAAAGAAAAAAAACAGCCCCCTGTATTTCAACTCATTAATGGAAATTATTATTATTATAGCTGGTTAGTATTTCTAAGGGAGTCTTAGAATTTGAGAAATTTTGCTTGGGGAAAGTGAAGCAGCACTAAAAAGCATTTCCTTTCTTGCAGACTATGTTGCTTCAGTTCTTTTTTTTCCCCCTATAAACTTAAAATTTAACAGTTGACTAACACTGCAGTTTTGCTTATACTGGATGTTTAGTTACTGATACACCTGCCCAGGCATAAGGTCTGAAAGAGCAATTATCTGATGAGCTATTAAATTTCTGCTATATACTGTAGCAGAGTATATACAGTATGTAGTGATTAAGTGATTTATAGATCATACACAAATGTCTATGGATTCCATTATTTATCTGTGATTTGATCAATGTGAACATAATCAGTACATATTGCCACAATAAGCTAAAATCGGTGAATGGAAAATACACACAGTCAAAAATATTGGTCCCCTCCTGCCCAAAACAATAATATTTAAGGTTAGGGCAAACTTGATACATGATTCCAATATATTAACAGAGCCTTTCATTGTATGTCATCAGAAGTCCCAGATACCAAGTGGCCTGTATTTTCTTTTATTGATATTGGTTTGAATAATACAATTTAGACTGATAACTCCTGGGCCCTAGAACTAAAAAGTCATGTAGAAACATAAGATCAGATTATTTCCTATTTTAAAAAAAAAAAAAATTAAAAGTTTGAGTAAAACAATAGAAGATAACATATAACATACGGCTGTAGGGACCATGGAGTCTTCTCATTAATCCAGTCTTCTCTATCATAGCCCTTCCCCTCAAATACTGGAAGACAGTTACCATATAGGCTAGACATATCTAGTTCCCTCAACAATTCATTGTATTATTTAGCCTCCAGATCCTTTATTTCTTTGTTATTCTTCTCTGCATTTTTTGTATGATGGTGACCAGAACTGGATGCACTATTCCAAGTTTGTTCTCACTAGTGCAGTACAGAGCAATACTAACACTTCACATGATCTTGATACTATCCCTCAGTTGATGCAACCTAGAACGTCATTAACAGTTTTGGCAGCTGCAGCAGACTTCTGATCAAGGACATCTAAATCCCACTCACAATTACTACTGTTGTAGTAATTTATATTGTTACTTAACTGCTCACAACTGCTGAAAAATAGCAATAACTGTCTGCTGTTAGAAGGCACTGCCTGACAATAAAATCTATTGAGAAGCTCTGTGAAAATAAAAATACGGGCTTTCAATATACTTTCTAGAAATGTGTAGTTAGCACCAAGAAATTGCAAGCAAACAGTTTTTGTTTGAAGCGTTTTATCCTGGAAAGCGTGAAAACCCAGCACCAAGTGACATACAAACAAAGTCAGCATTAACCACAGCTTTACCTCCGCATCTTAAATCCTCTTGTGTGTGCCTACCCAGCTTCTGGATGCCGCAAACAACCTGGAACCTTGGGATGTGTCTATGCCGACACTCAGCTGCTGGCTTGTTCTCCGAGCTGTAGCTGATCGGTGCTTCGCTTCCCAGCCGATCAGCTCCAATGCCCAGCTGCTTCTCCCCATGCATTGCAGCCTCCACCTGGTGCCCTGTGCCTAGCTGATCAGCGCAGCCGCTCCATTTGCTGCCTCCAGCTGATCAGCATGGCTCCTAGTCATGCCCCTCCAGCCTCCCCTCCCTGAATGGCAACCCCAAGACGGCTTGCTGGAGTCTTGCCATTTTGGGGTTTGACAGGTGGCTTCCTCTCCCATGGAGATGGAAGGTAAGCAAAGGACACTGTTAGTTGTCTGTTGAGCAGGGTGCCATGCTGTCATCCCCACCTTACAAGGATGCTCTCGGTGGAACCGTCTCACCAACCATGCAGCCCTGAACAGGGCACTTCCCATTTTACCAGGTACTGCAGAGCCCCCCTATGTATATGGGAGTCTAGGACTTGCTCAACCTCACAGTGAAGCTCCCCTCCACCTGAACAGGGCCGGCTCCTGCCTCGGGTGACCCTGAGATCACCTGCAGATGATGGCGGATGGACAGTAGAAGGGGCTTGCCAGAGTCTTGCCATTTCGGGGCTTGACACACTTTCTTTTAATTGATAATTCTGTAGTACAGAATAAGATAATGATCACTTATTTCCAACATTGAAATTCCCTTTGAGAACAACACATATCTTTAGATGTGAATTATTTCCCTGTCAATCAAGCTGAGATGAACTGTATTAAAGAGCTGAAAGGACCGAAAATGAAATTTCAGAATTATTGAAAAAATTTTTTAAAAATTAAAAAGACCGAAGGCTTTTTAACTATATCATTTAACTAATACCAGGCTTGAAGCCTCTTGGAGGCTTTTCTATCCATGAGTATATTAAGAGCCACCAGAAGTTTAATTTTAAATTAAGGTGTGAAGATTGAATTAGGACAAACATGCCTTAATGACTGATTTTATGGTATACAGAGAAAGCTATTAAACCACTTTGCCAAAAGTCTTGCATTAGACAACAACATAAAGTTTTAGGGGGAAAAAAGATCATCCAAAGGGAGGATTGGCAGCAGTTAAGCAATTGTCTGAAGGGAGGATTGGCAGCCAGGTTGAAGAACTCAGCAATTTTCCACTGCATAATCGATGATTAGTTAGATAGCACTAGTCCCAAACTGGGGTGTCCAATTTCAGCAGATGTGTGTGAGATACATTCCTGCTCTGATTTTATATTAAATTTTAATTGCACATTTACGTCCGTGCTAAATTTAAGTGAGTTGATTTGCCTCCAGTTATAGCTTCCAAAATAAAGAAGGTAATAAATCATAGAAAATTCCTGTGGGAGACTTTTGCCCCCATGAATGATATTATAACTAATATCATTTTGTGAGTACCCATTCTTAATGACCTTTTGTACCAATATAGATCATACTGAAAGTATTCCCAAAGAATGGAGCCATGCAGTAATTATTCCATTAAAAAATAATCTAACAAATTACACATCAATCAGTTTGTTAAGTACAAGCTTTTTGCCTGATAAGTACAACCTTTATGCCTGTATCTTTATTAGACTCTACTTGATCAGGTACCGTCTTATAGACCCTGTCTTATATTTTTTTGAACCCTGAAATAAATGCTTGGCTTTATTGCTATGCGCTCAAAAACCCGATTGGGCTTATTATCAGGGGATGTCTTATTATGGGGAAAACAGGGTAAATAATAAAAAACTTTTAGGAAGATAGCAATCAGGTTTTCAGGCTTATCAAACAACCATTAACCTTGCTCAGTTAATTCTATATTATCTTGCTGAAAAATTCCATTCCACTCCCATGATGGACATTTGTTGCAGTTTTCCATATGATTGAAATGTCCATGATGGACATTTGTTGCAGTTTTCCATATGAATGAAAGTAACTTGAACTGTCTTTTATTAACACTTCTGCTGATATTCGTTAATATCTCTGTACTTGCTTAAGAGTTAAATGTAACTCCCAGTGTCTATTCACAGGAAGGGGTAAAACAGGATTCAGTTTTACACCCATACTTTCTATTTTTTACTTTCATTTATTATTTGATTTATTTGATTTATTGCTGCTTGACTCCAAATGACTCTTGGTATTTTTAATATCTTACTGATCCAGAACTTTTACCTCTAGTCCCATCTTGGTTAATAAAACTTACTGGGTGCAAACCAGGGGTGAAATGCTACCGGTTCAGACCGGTTCTCCCGAACCAGTAGTAAAAAATGCTACCAGTTCGGGCAAACTGCTATTTCTGATGATCAACTGGGTGACGATCAGTGGTGACACACATTTTATATTAGCTAGAATCGTCGGATTTCCTGCTTTCTAGCTAATCTAAATCGTGTGGCACAGTGGATTCCCCCCCTCGCTATTCTACTTACCTTTGCAGACTTGGAAGGCTTCGAAATGTTCCTTTTTTAGTGCTCTGCAGGCGCGCCTCAGGCGGTCATGTGCACAGAAAGCACACGCTCAGTAGCAGACTCACAGAACTGGTAGCAGACTTCAGAGGATTTCACCACTGATGAAAACAATATAGGTATTATCTCCCTGATATTAGTGACCATAAGAAGTCCACCTATTAGTGTCCTAATGCAAGACTAACTATCCTGGCATAAAGAAATTATTTTTATGTGATAGTTAAATGATAATCAAACTAAACTGTTTAAATATACAGTTTAGATAACTAAATATATAAAAGACTAATCTTCTTCTGGGAGAGACAGCATACTCCAAATTCACTTCTGAATGTGATTGTTTGATAGATCCCGTTGCGAACTGGTAGTAAAGGTAAGTAGAACCCACTCCTGGTAGGTGTTGTAGCCAATTGAGATGTAGCTAGATCAAAATGAATTGCCAAACGATTTGGAAGGGGCCAGGTAGCACTGGATGGAAAACAATGGAAGTCTGAAAAACAGGCTTGGAATACATTTGTAGTAACCAAGAATGGGTGGAGAACAAATGTTGCATACTCCCCAGTTCTCCAGTCTGAAGGAGGGCAATGTGGTTCTGTACTTAAAAGGGGCTGCACTGTTTTACTGCAGCTGTGCCTGGCATCTTCAGAGGCAAAGTGCTGATATTAACAAAGCCCCATTACCTGTCCTGCACCACACCCAGAACCTTCCTCAAAGCAGGACCTACCAGAAACCAAATCCCCAGAATGTCTGAATCAGAAATTTGCCTGGACAAGAATGCCCTTAGGACTCAGCTCAGACTAAGCAACCAGAACCCAGAATCAATTAGGAATCAGAATGCCAAAAATGATTGACCTAAAGCTGGCATTAACAGAGGATCTATGAGGAATCAATACTGCCAAAATGACCAATAAGGATTTGCCCACTGGCCAGAGTTACCTCAGTGTAAACTGTAGTAAGTATTGATTTGTGTTTTGACCTCCAGCCTACGACTAATTTTCCTGTTTTAAGTCTTGAATAACTTTCCTGACTTTTCCACATTTGTAGATTTCGCACATTGCTAGAAAGATACTGTACTGAATATCCTATGTTTCTCTTCTGAATAAGAAAGGAAGAACCTAATAAACCAATTTCTCAAAGTCAGGGCTAGCAATCTGTTCTACAGATTGCTAAATTACTAGCTGTGGTAAAAATTATTGGCCTACTCTCTTATTATTCTCTTATTATTATCCAAAAGACCTGACTTTTGGATTCAAAGAACAACCAGACATTTATAACATCTACATTTATGGGGAATCTGGATGGGGCAAATTTAGCTTGCATGGTCCATTCAGACTTCTCTCAGGGTACTTGTTGGAAAAGGCTCCTCTTGCACTTCTTCTCTAGTGTATGTTTTTAGCAGTATTATGAAAGATAAAGAAAGAAGCAAAGGGGCTCCACAGATTCGCAAAGGAGCTTCAAGAAAAGGAATCTACCTATCTAAATATACATTTTCTGAATTTGTGTTACTCACCTACCCTCATCTGCTTTCACTCAATAATCTATTAAACATGAGTGTGTATATTATATTTTAAAAGGGGATTTCTGAGCATTTCTGAGGAGTTTTTAAATAGTGGCATAATGTTCTTTGGTAGAAATAGAATAGCTCCTAATTAATATTACACCTCATTTCTAATTAGAGCAAGGTGTCAAACTCGATTTCATTGAGAGCCACATCAAAGTTGTGTTTGACCTCAGGGAGCTGAGGTATGTGTGGCTGGGAACATGACCAGAGTAGGTGTGGCCAGCTCTACATCACTCATCAAGACTCCGTTTTTGGCTGAGATGGCCTCCTGCAGCCCTCTGCCAGCGAAAACGGAGCTCAGGAAGACCGTCTGTGGAGGCTCTCACACCCAAAAACGGAATCCGAGCGGGCTGTGCATGGCCCTCCTGAGCTCCATTTTCGCTGGCAGAGGCACCGCGGACTGGTCCTTCACTGTTTCCGGGGCAGGGTCGCAGGCCAGATCTAAGCACCCCACGGGCCGGATCTGGACCCCAGGCCTTGAGTTTGACACCCCTGAACTAGAGCATTCTATCAATTCCTAGAACATAATTTCCTGTACATCTATTGAATCCTATGCATCAATGAGGGTAAGTTTGAAAACTGAAAGGTGTTTATAGGAACAGGATTTTCAGTTAATTTATTTCTTCTTATCAGCATAATGTGAATATAATATAGCTTAGTAAAAGTTTTTCTTAAAGGTTTAAGTATTGTGAGTAGGTCATCACACAGTCAAGGAGACAGAGTTTCAAGAACATGAAAGTCAAGCTTTGAGATTCTAAGTAACTCTTAAACAGAGCCCATGCTGCTGAATGTTAGGTATAGTCCTAACATGCAAGAAGACATGCTGAATGCTGTTGCTTTCAGTACCTATGTCTGACATTGGGCAGTCTCTCCAGCTCTGGTCCCTCCTCCTCTGTCAGTGAGCAAAGCTGCTCTTGATTACCAGGCAGTTTTGCCTCCGATGTTTGAATGCTCAAAGCTTCTTTGGGCCAAGGTCATCTGGTTGTCCCAAAGCAACTCAAGGTGGAAGAATGTACATTCACATAATCATGAAGAAGAACACTGAGAAGAAATAATGTCCAGCTGGGCATATAGAAGCTTCAGCAGTTACTACAACCCCCTTTCCCCTTGATCTCTGAATGAAGTTGATATGGGCCAGAAAAAAAAATATGTGTATTATATATTTTACTAATCTGTGGGGGAAAACTATGTTTTTCTTTTTCCATTAACTCAAATTTGATAATTCAGTATCTAATATTGTATATTATAAAACAAATAATTTCAGTATGTGGCTATTACACTACAATACTGAATTATATTCAGTATATAATGTTTCTACAATGTAATTTTATTTTATTTTTGCATATCTGCAAATCTAAATATACATAAACAATAGGCATAATTAAAGAAGGGCAAGGAATAGCTTATTTCTCCCCCATATTATCCCCTCACTTAGAAAATTTAATTGAATACCACCCAGAGACTTATTATTTAAAATGTGTATACATGTACACACTGAATTATGAAAAAATACATCTGTGATATTCAAAGCTGTCCTAATATTTAATAACTACATCAATTGCGTTAATATTTTGCTATGTTGTGCTTATTAGATACTATTTAAAAATAGAACCATTTTAATGATCTGATTTAGTGATACAAGAGCAAATTTCTATTATGCGTTGCCAATATTTGATAATGATTACTGTTTGATCACATTTAGGGCACATATGAAAAAGTGTACTATTCTTTTTTTCAAACTTTTTTATTATTTAATTATTAAGTATTATAAAATACAAAATATAAAAATAAATAGAGGAACATTAAGGAAGGAGGGGAAAGAGGAAAAGGAAGTGGGGAAGGGTAGGAAAAAGAAAGAAAAAGCAGCATTTTTTTTAAAAAAAATTGATTTATATGCCGCCCTTCTCCGGAGACTCAGGGCGGCTTACAATGCATTAAGCAATAGCCTTCATACTTTCGTATATTTATACAAAGTCAGCTTATTGCCCCCACAAACTGGGTCCTCATTTTACCTACCTTAGAAAGGATGGAAGGCTGAGTCAACCTTGAGCCTGGTGAGATTCAAATTTACAGTAATTGCAGACAGCTGAATGATAATAACAGGCTATTAGTCTGCTGAGCCACCAGGCCCTGGTGACTTCTGACTCTCTCTGTTGCAGTAAAGTAAAACTTCAAGTCACAACTTTTTGTTTTTCCATAATAATATAAACAATTAATTTCTATAAAGATCTATCAATCTAATCTGTAAAACCCAAAGTCAAAGTTACTTTCTTTTCCACATCAGGCACGAAATTAGAAGCGGTTTCTGTGTGGAAACAAAAGTACTTATGTTCTTTTCTTTAATCAGAGTAGTCAGTTTTGTCATTTTAGCCAACTCCATCAACTTCTGCAACCATTCTTCCATGGTGGGAATCAAAGTGTCCTTCCATTTTTATGCATATAACAATCTTGCTGCTGTCAACATATATAGTAACAAAGTTCCAATTTTTTTTCTCCAGTTCTTTTTCCATTAGTCCCAAAAGAAAAAGTTTCGGTTTAATTTCTATCTGCATTTTCAGGATTTTCTATATTAGAGTGTGAATCATATTACAAGGTTTTTTTTTACTTTATTGCATGTCCACCATAGATAGTAAAAAGTCCCTTCTTTATTCTTACATTTCCAACATTCATGTGACATACCTTTATACATCTTAGATAGCTTATCAGGTGTTAAAATACCAATGATACATCATCTTATAAAAAATCTTTTTTAGATTATTTATTTATTTATTTTTATTTATTTATTTTTCATATTTGTATACCTCCCTATTCCCGAAGGACTTAGGGCAGTGAACAGTCATAAATAATACAAAGACATATAAAAGTTAAAGACTATTAAAAAACAGATCAAATAATTTAGGCTCAAAAAATTAAAACCAAAATATCCAAATTTATCTAAAAGAGATCTAAAACCCGATTTAAAAACCCGATTTAAAAGCCAATTTAAAAGGGAGAGTTAGGCCAGACCAGCCTGTTGGAATAGAAACGTTTTCAGGGCACGGCGGAAGATGCGTAAATCTTGGATCCTTCGTAACTCCGGGGGGAGCCCGTTCCAGATGGCAGGTGCCCCCACAGAGAAGGCTCTCCTCCTGGGGGCCGCCAGTCGACATTGTTTGGCTGACGGCACCCCGAGGAGCCCCTCTCTATGGGAGCGAACTGGTCGATGAGAGGCTATTGGTGGCAGGAGGCGGTCTCGTAAGTATCCTGGCCCTGAGCCATGGAGCGCTCTAAAGATAGTAACCAAAATCTTATAATTTAAGATTATAACTTAATGTAAAAGTTTACTATTTTTATGAAATTACACATTCCTTATTTGACTGTTTATTCTTATTACAAAATTTGCAAAATGCAAAATTTGTAGAAAAACTGTAATACTTTATCTAAACTGCTAGTTGGCTGTCAGGCAGACTCCAGAATAAAGCTAATAATAAAACATTATGCTAGTAATAGTAATTGTATTTCTCATGCACTTATAGCATGCACTTAATTTGTTTTAAAGCAATTCAACAGTGGGTCACGGGTAAAAAGGCTTTTTTTAAAAAAAATCCAAATCCAAGCATAACACAGCTGGGAGTCTATTCCAAAGAACTAGATTCAGTTGAAAGAAAGCGTTAACCACAACATGGAGATTCCAATGTGCAGCAGAATGCAATAATCCTGCTCCAATGATTGGGTCAAATGAAGTATTTCAATTAATTATACCATATGCCGGTACGTTGTATCAACACCATTAATTTGTACTGCTGCCTTTCTTGAATTCCTAGCCAACATATGAATCTGGCAGTAGTTGCAAAATAAGGAAGTTCAGAAGAGCCGAAATAGCAGCGTTCTGAACATGAATCAAATGGTAGAGTGAGGATTTGGCTAATCCCGACAACTGACTACTTAAACAAACACAAACATTTATCAACCAGGCATATAGTAAGAGACTTAATAGTGAGTAACTGGTGGATTCTGCAAGCATTTATTAAATCTAAATAGAAGATTTTCAGTTTTTTTGAGTGAAATCTCAGTAAAAGGGTTTTTTAAAATGCTGTCATCAATTTGGACCATTAGGCTCATTATCACTAGAAAAATCCAATAACTAGGCAGTTGGAACAAGATGCTCTCCAGAGTAGGGACATATGAATGCATCTGAAATTTATGAGCATATATATTGTAATTGAACTTGGAAGATGAAATCAGAAAGCTTAAAGAAAGATTGTGTAAGATCCAACTCTGAGTAAAGTCTACTGACAAAGGATAAAGGAGAATATTTGTAGCTCAGGGTTGGCATGAGAGGTCCTTGGTGCTCTCTGATCTGCTTTGTTTTCTTGCAGATGTTTCATTACTCAAATATCAGTGCTAGTAAAGAGTTCTGTTTGCTGTCAGTTTATATTCTAGTGGTGTAGTCTTAGAAAGTCTTGAATTGGATTGTTTGCTATTGGCTTCTTTGGCAGTTACTTGATTGGCGTATTGATTATTGGTCTGATGTTAACCTTGGAGTTAATGCTCTTGGCTGATTGCTGGTGGAGAGGTGCTTGGGTCTTTTTATTCCTTTTTGGGCTGGGTAATAGTCTCTTTTGCATAATCTATGGTGTCTCTTGATGGCTGATTTGTCAGAGTGCCAGGCTTCTAGGAATTCCCTGGCGTTTTGGACTTGGCTTGGTCTAGGATGGTCACACTTTCCCAATTAAAACTATGCTTAAATCTATCTATATGTTGTGAAATAAAATTAATTAACAACATCTATAGAATTGGGTCCAGACTTGGGCCTGGAAGAACCCCAATTGCTGAGGATCCCTGTCAAATTTCACGCCCAACTGATGCTCCTTCTCCTTGCTGGTGCCAGTCCCTAGGGGCTCCATATAGGCTGCTCCTCCAGGTACTGGGGTTATGGAGGCTGTAGCTGCTGTGGATCCAGCTGCCCCTGCTTGCCTACTGAGGTGGATGCAGTTGTCCCATCAGTTGCTGAGGTGAGACGTGCCTGATCATCTGGCTGGGATGGTCAGGTGAGGGCTTTGTGCATGGTAAGATTTTTGAAAGTGTCCCACACAAACTTGATGGTTTGTTCCATCATCCAATCAGCCTGGCCATGCTCTCTGTCCATTCCTCTTTTTTCTCCTCCCCCTCCTCCTCCTCCTCCTCCTCCTCCTCCTCCTCCTCCTCCTCCTCCTCCTCCTCCTCCTCCTCCTCCTCCTCCTCCAGCTCCATTCTCTGTTTTTGTCGGTGTCTGTTGTGGCTTCTGCACCTAAAAGTCACCCCTTTTCTAAGTCTTCTTTCCTCCTGATGCCCAGGGACCACCTGGGTCTTGGCAGGTTGCCACAGCTGTCTGCACTCTCATTCACTTAGAAAAATCCAAGCTGTGAGGGGCCCTGGATGAAACCTCCGCCCTGAAACCTCTTTTCTTTAAAAAGAAAAAGGCACCAGGCTAATTGAAATTTATTTATTTATTCAGTCTATGACCAGCAACATAGAAAAATAAAAAGAGAGAGAAGAGACAGCAGGATCAACAGAGTGAAGTCGGTGAGGTTCAGGCTGGAAACTGGGACACCTGTTTCTAGTTCTGCTTTAGTCACAAAGCCAGCTGGATAATCTTGCATCAGTCACTCTCTCTCAACCTTACAAAGAAAAAATGGCAAACCACCTCCAAGAAAAACTTGTCAAGAAAACTGCAGGGATTTGGCATGCAATGGCCAAGAATAAAAAGAATCATAGGCATAGTAATAGTAATATTAATTTATTAAATTTGCATGCTACCTATCTTTCAACGAGTCTTGTAGGACCCAGTATGGTATAGAGATTAAAGTATTGAACCAGGAGAGAGCTAGTTTCTTGTCCATCCTGTGCCACAGAGATTCACTATGTGACTTTGTAAATCATTCTACCTCAGCCCACCCTCACTCACAGCATAGTAGCTGTGACCTACACTTATATATAAGTGCATACTAAATAAAACTATTACTACATGATTTCCTGATGGACACATAAGAACAAACACAAAAACCTGAATTTTAATTTAATCAATTCATTTGATAAATAATGGTTCATCTTATGGTTGGGATGAGGCTCTTTTATTTTTGTCTTCACTCACAATTAGCTTTTTGGTTGTTAAAGAAACTAAATATGAGTATGCTGATAACTCCATAAAGATCCATCAGATTGTTGTGATTTATGTTTATTCATATAAAGATGTCCAAATCAACAATGTAAGGTTGGAGCATCTTTGAGCAAATTCATTCAGATTCAAACATCAATTCCATTCTTTACTAAATAAATTTTCTCTACTCTGCTACCCAGTAGACAGGTAAGATGTTCAATTCTATAAAGATGTAGTAGACAGGTAAGATGTTCAAGTCTATAAGGTAATCACGGGGAACTCATCAAATTTGCAGACAATACCAAGCTGGCATGAATAACCAACATCCAGAAGATAGGCTTAAAGTACAGAAGGATCTTGACAGACTTGAACATTGGGTCAGTGGTGAAATCCAATTTTTTTTACTACTAATTCTGGGGGCGTAGCTTGGTAGGCGTGGTGTGGCTTGGTGGGCATGGCAGGGCAAGGATACTGCAAAATCTCCATTCCCACCCCACTCTGGGGCCAGCCAAAGGTGGCATTTGCTGGTTCTCTGAACTGTTCAAAATTTCCGCTATTGGTTCTCCAGAACCTGTCAGAAGCTGCTGGATTTCACCCCTGCATTGGGTGCTGTCTAATAAAATTAGACAGTGGAACGACTTGCCTGCAAAAGTTGTGGGTGCTCCAACACTGAAAGTTTTTAAGAAGAGATTGGACAACCATTTTTTTGAAATGGTGTAAGGCAGAGGTGGTATTCAGCAGATTCTGACCAGTTCTGGAGGACCGGTAGCAGAAATTTTGAGTAGTTCAGAGAACTAATAAATACCACCTCTGACTGGCCCCACCCTGATCTATTCTCTGCCTCCCGAGTCCCAGCTGATTGGGTGGAAATGGAGATTTTGCAGTAACCTTCCCCTGGAATGGGGAGGGAATGGAGATTTTACAGTATCTTTCCCTTGCCACACCCACCAAGCCACGCTATACCTACCAAGCCACACCCACAAAACTGGTAGTAATTTTTTTTGAATCCCACCACTGGTGTAAGGTTTCCAGCCTGAGCAGGAGGTTCTACTAGAAGACTTCCAAGGTCCTTTCCAATTCTGTTATTCTGTTAACTATATGAATCTCTCTCTCACTCTCAGATATGCAATCAGCTCAGTACAACTAAAGGTCTCTGCACAAAAGAGGTTAGATATAACTAAATGGGTAAAATTGCAGCACTAGAATCAAGATTCCTAAAGTTGTTTAGCTGCTAAGTATTCTGTTGGATCCATTAACGCTGAAACTATAAGCTGTATTTCATACAAATAGATAAAAAATATATCATTTCAGTACGAATTTACTGTAAAGTAGAACAAGAAAATGGAACAAGAATATCTATGGCTTGTAAATTATTTTTTGGAATAATGCCAAAAGAGTCTACAACGGTTCTGTTTCCAAGTTCCCTTATCAGAACTTTAAAACCTGTTTTGCAGGAACTGAATACATAATTAAATATCTTACTTGCCTTCCCTTAGGAAGCATGCATGATAAATTTCTTGTAAGTTTTAATAGTGAGGTTAATCCTGCAGAGCATTTTCTCAAATGCTCTGGAGTTTAAACAAAATATTTAAAAAGGGGAGGCAAGGAAGTGGAAGGGGAGAGAATGTTGATAATGTTTTCTGCAATTACCTTAATTCCAGAAATCATTGTAAAAGAAAGCCATGCTGTCAAATGTAAACAGTGGTAACATAGATGATGGGAATATACACTGATGTGTATATGCCCATCATCTTGGTAGCACTGTTAAGTAACACCAGCTGCCTGCAATTACTGCAAGTTCAAATCTCACCAGGCTCAAGGTTGACTCAGCGTTCCATCCTTTCGAGGTAGGTAAAATGAGGACCCGGGTTGTGGGGGCAATAAGCTGACTTCGTATTAAAAAAAAGAACACCGCTTGGGGGGGGGGACGAAAGCCCTACTAAGCAGGTATGTACAAAAGTATGAAGGCTATTGCTTAACGCATTGAGTCTCCGGAAAAGGGCGGCATATAAATCGAACCAATAAATAAATAAATAAATAAATAAATAAATAAATAAATAAATAAATAAATAAATAAATAAATAAAATGTTAAAGAAAATTTATTAACAGAAAGGCATTTTAAAGTATTTGAAGAATATATATATTTATATACAGATATTTGTTTGTTTGTTTGTTTAGTTAGTTAGCTAGCTAATTAGTTTCTGGATGTTATTCTATTTACAAGTTTTAAGATAAAAATAATTCTGTTAAATGTATAATCTCTATCTCCAAATCAGATCCTGTGTAAGGATTAACAGCTGAAGTGTGAAAAAAAATCCTGTCTCTTATTGTATTCTTATTAATTTAATGAATATGTATGTGTGTCATGTATATACCTCTTTCAAAAAATGAAAATACACAAAATAAAACTTCATAAAAAGTTTTAAGTATCATAAAATGTATTAAGTATTATAGATCTGGGAACAACTTGTGTTACAGAGGGAGACAGGCTTAGCAGCTGCTTCATTTCATCAACAACCTATGGCATATGCCATCTGATCATTATATGAAACTCTAAAGAGTGACTGGTCAATTAAAAAGATATTTTTGGCCAGATCATATATGTTCATTTATCCTTTTGTAATAGCAACTGCCATTGTTTTTCCACCACAGAGTGATACTACTAGTTACCCCAATGCCTTGTTTTCAAATCAATACAGAATGTATCTGTCAGTTCTGCCATCTTCAGCTTGCTGGCATCCTGCTATTAAATGCAGTGGGGGAGAGGACAAAAGAACAAATGGGCAATAAACATGAGAAGTAGGGAGGGAGGATGACATCTTGACAGAGACCAAAGATGCATGGAAAGAGTCTTGAAGGCCACAAAACCTGAGAATGGAATGTGGATTGTGCCAAACATCCAAGATAAACATCCAAGCTATTCTCAAAACACCTATGCAGCTCTCCACTGGCTGAAGATTAACTAGTCAAGTGGGGAGAGCTGAGACGAGGGGAAAAGTTTGTAACCTTTTCCATGGGAACTTTAGTTCTAGCCTTACTTTACTGCAGTCAGCAAGTTAGTAAAAGAAACTATCACTTCAACCAAATGGAGTCAAGGGAATTTCTTCCCTAAGGGATCTGACTGGGTCAGGTCTGCCATTAGGCTAGAACTGCAGTAGTGGTCAACCCAGAGAGACAACTCTACTGTGGGGACTCTGCACATGATACTGGCTCACAAGAGCAACCAGGTGATCTGTCCCCGTACCCACACACACACACACAGCCAGTCGAGGGTTAAGGAAACACTTTGGAACGCACCCAGTTCTTATCTCCGACTTGGCAGCGATAGACACACCGTCTGCCAAGGGACTTTATTTGCACAAACAGACAGATAAAATACGAACGTTCAAGAAAGTCCAAACAGAAATAATATTCCTCCCAGCAGTTCCGGACGAGGCTTTAGTGACTCCAAGGTTTTGCTTTGTTCGTCACAAAAGATCCTTGACCACCACTCTCTATTATATAGTCTCTGGGGTGTGGTCTCTGGGGTGTGGTCCAGTGACTCAGTGCTAATCCCTAGCACGCCTCCTAAACTGCTGCAAACGTTTATCACGCCTTCGGAGGCGTGCGTCCAGGAATGATGTCTCATTATCACTTTGACTGGAATCAGCTGTCTCCTCTCCCTCGACCGGCACTTGAGACAATGCCAGAGGGGAGGGGCCTGGAGAGGGAGGCCTGGCTGACTCCTCTTCCTCATGCTCGGAGCTTTCTTCCTCCGATGGGACAGGCTCAGAGGGCGGGGCCACAACACCAGGAGGACATCGAGAGAAGCAGCAGTGAGATTCCATGCACTTCCCTGAATGGCTGGGGGAAGTGGGAAAAGGAAGAGTGGGAAGAAAAGCCCTCTGGGGTGACTTCCACCCACAGGAGCCAGTCAAAGGGAATCACGCGTGGAAATGGAAGAAGAGACAGCCCTGGAGAAATTGGATCTTGAAGACCTAATGCTGGAGCAAGCCATAGAATTCCTGAAGGGAACTTTCAGCAAACTCAAGGCACGCAAAGCTCTGGCTCGAATGATCATCTGACCACTCAACCAGTGCAGGTCCCAGGCAGTGATGGTGTGCTACACCCGCTGCTACAGTTGCAATGGAACCCACTCCTGTGGCACAGCCATCACTACAACCAGTGGTGGGCTCAATGATCCAACCAGTGCTGCCAGCTTAGGCTGCATTAGCGAGGAAGAATGGTCGCAGACCACCAGCCCTTAGAGTAAAATTTAACTGAGACGCCAAGTAAATGGGGTTCTTCCTGGCTCAGGATATTCTGCATATTCATGCAGGAGTATGGTCTGGACATAACAACCAAATGGGCCAAGGTAAGATGCATAATCATGGCACTAGAAGGGACTGCAGCAGAGTGGATAGTCACCCTCCATAATGATGATGCTCCGGGAGTTTCGATCATTTCATGACGGCACTCCAAAAACACTTCAAAGACTCCTTGGCTGACCACAAAGCTAGGACTAGGATCAAGACTATAAATGATGTCTGCTGACTTGTGGCCGCATATAGCCAAGAGTTCCACAATCTGGACTGCTGCAAGACATGCTGAGTGGGTGTTTTCAGGATAGGATGAACAATGATGTCAGCAATACCTGCATCTTTAGGGGCACTCCCTCATCCTCCATTGCTGGTATATCCTGGCCAAAGAAGTTGAAATTGATCTGGCTTGCTCATGGAACTGCCTCAGCTGTGGGTGGTGGAGATCCCGCTCAGAAAAGAAAGAACCCCAAAACCACTGGCCCATGAGCAGAGCCCACTTTGATGTTCCACTGGCTGCTTCAAGTGCGGGAAGGAGGGACACCAAGCTGTGTTCAGCCCAACAGGCACCCTTAGGACCTGCCAAGAAACTGGTGAAGCTGATGCTAAGAACCTGGAAGATAGCCCTGGAGGAAATGGAAGTCATTGAGTTCATCCCATCATCCAAGGATGGCAAGAGAACTCTGGCTATCCCAGTGAGAGGACTGGTGGAGAGTAACACTGACTCAGATGATGACCCCTTGGTAAATCACCCAGAGATCCAGTAACCATTCTCATAGAACTGGTGGTGCCATCTGTGGGATGCAAAGGGAGACTGTTACTCCTCCTGGACTTGGGCTGCACCTGGTCAGCCCTGCCCTACATGAGAAACTAGGTCTAAGACTCAGACAGCTTAAAGGCCCTATAGCTTTTTGCCAGCTGGAGAGCTCAGTAGTGCGGGGTGGTGGAGGGGGGCACAATGTTTATCACCGAGCCAATAGAGATGAGAATGGGAACACACATGGACACCCTGAGCTTTATTTTGATGCCAAACATGAAGTGACCCCTCATTTTGGGTTTGGCATGGCTACTGAAATAGAATCATATGTAAAGGGGAGAAGGAGGATGTTAAAGATCTGGTGAGCCAGTCCCAAAGGGTAAATGAAAGAGAGACTTGATGTTCCTACCCTTAAGCCACCGAGAGTGAAGCCAAGAAGGGAGATGGGGTGCTCTTTCATCGGAGCCCCCAAAAGTGATCCCCAGATTCCTAAAGAGTATTGGGACTCATGGGATGTTTTTACTGAAAAAGGCTCAGATGCACTCCCACCCCATCACCTAACTGACTGCTAGACTCAAACTACCGGGGGCCAAGTTGCCCAAGTTCAAATTGTATTCCATGACTTCTAGAGAACTTGAGGAACTGCGGACATTCATAGACAAAAACCTAAAGTGAGTTTTTCAGACCATGGATGGCTGGACTTGCAGAAAGCATATGACTGGGTTAGAATGAAGGAAGGAGATAAGTGGAAGGTGGCTTTCAATTTCCCCCTGGGGTGTTTCCAATTCTGAGCTCTCCCCTTCTGACTAGAGAGTACCCCGGTGTATTTATGCAGCTGATATACAAAGTACTGCATGAGCATCTCTATAAAAAGGTTCTGGTCATTTTGGCAATTTCATTGAAGACTGTTCCTTCAGACATTTGGTAGACCTCTAGAATATGAGGTAGTTGAAGTGCTGTGCAAGGCTTGGATTTTGTTAATTTCTACTATAAATTTCAGTTCCACTAAGTAGCTAATATAGAATCAATTCAATTTAATTTATTCAGTTGATGTGATCTGACTTCAACTGATTTTGGATGGCTTACTGAACAAAGAACACAAGAACACAACAAAATATAGCAAACTAAACAAGATCAAATCACAAAATAACTATAAATAACTATAACACAATTGAAAAATAATTACAAAATAATTGCAATCAAGACTACACACCAAAGATATAAATACATCACAAGCAAGATAATTTTAGTTTTATTACACAGAAAACTTAAGAGTATTAAGGAAATGTCATCTGTCTTGGACCCAAAATTTTTGTTTTCTGAAGATAGGCAGTTGACCTTCTCTTTCATCTTTGAGGTGGCAATGAAACACTCAGATTGTTTTTATCATTGATCAGTAACAAATTGATGTGGTCTCCATGATCTGATGACCTCCTCAAATTAAGGATGATGCAAGGAGTTAAATTTAGGTTAATTATTTCAGTTGCTACAGATTCTTGTTCAGCTGATGTTATCATTTACATTCACTCCTTTTTTTGTGTCTTTATCCAGGTTTTAGAAACACGGTGGTTTGATTGGCTGGAATGCTGGGAAGGAGGTAAGCAAGCCTGTGTTTGAGAACCAAGAGCTGCCATGGCACAAGGCTGAGCTCTCATTCTTCACTCTAGGTCCTGCTGGGGTGTCCCCAGGGCAACAGTGATGTCACCAGTTAATCCTTTCAATCTGGAAGTGCCTTGATGCTTCTAATTCAAGTGCAAATCCAATTGTTACACCACCTGACTATCCATACATTCAGACTATTTACATTCTATACACTTAAACTATTTCTGACATTCCAAATAGTCAGATACTCCTAAACTTCCTTTATAAAACAATTCAGTTTTTGAATAACACATTTCCACAGATATCTGTGAAATTAAATTCTTCACATGTACATATGTCTGTTCTTATTAGTAGATATAATTAACTAGAAAATAGTGAACATTGGCAGGCATAATTTATTTTACTGACATTGAACATGATTTATGGAAAACAAATTATTATTATTACCTATATGGTCACTAAATTAGAAAGATTCAAGTATGATGTCATGATAATTATATTTATAGGACACATGCACTTGCATATATACAAATATATTAGTGGCAGGCCAAGCACAAAATGCCAGTTTTCCTAGTTCATGAAGGACATGAAATGCAAATGAATAGTTGAAACTGGATATCAGGAGGCTTAATATATCTAAGGAGATTGAACATTTATAATGCTAAAATCTAAATACTTTGGATAGAAATTTTTACATTTCCTCTTTTTCCCTCCTGCCACATTTGCCTTAAATACAAAAATACAACTACAATTTTAACAGCACCTTGCACAGTGTGCATTTTCAGTTTGGTTATTTATCTTTAAACACCATTTTAGTCTTAAGTAGCCATAGTAAATCAGTTTTAGATCCTGAAAAAAACATTTTCTATATAGAATATGGCACAAAGATCCCACCCATTAGCAACTTTGTAATAACTCCCATTTTGTTGTCAAAAATATAATAAACAACTATGTTGTTTCTATCAGGCTGGATGAAATTGGAGTAATCCATGCATTAGTTTCTCAGACAGAAACATGTTGCAGATTTTAATCCCTTTGTGCAGGACATGACCTTCCTGTGAATGAAAAATATTAGCAGAACCTATTTATTTGAAATTGCAAACACCTACAATACCAGGATTAACTCATCATTGGATAAATTAAGCCTATCTGAGTTCCAAATACATTTGCAAAGGAAAGGTGAAATAAATAAAAAAGCCTTTTCAAAACTTTTTAGAGGTTCACATATTTATTTATTTATTATTTATTAATTAAATTTCTATACCGCCCTTCTCCAAATAGGACTCAGGGCGGTGCACAGCCAAGGTAAAAACAGAGCATACAAAATTTAAAAACAGTATTAAAATAATTAAATATTTTGGCCGTAAATTAAAACAACCCAATTTAAAATCAATTTAAAATTTAACTCAAGCCAGCCCAGCTAGTTGAAATAAATAGGTTTTCAGGGCCCGACGAAAAATCCGGAGGTCTGTTATTGTACGTAACTCTGGGGGGAGGTTGTTCCAGAGGGTGGGCGCCGCCACAGAGAAGGCTCTCCCCCTGGGGGTCGCCAGCCAACATTGTCTGGCGGACGGCACCCTGAGGAGGCCCACTCTGTGCGAGCGTACTGGCCGGTGGGAGGCTATTGGTGGCAGAAGGCGGTCTCGTAAGTACCCCGGCCCTAAGCCATGGAGCGCTTTAAAGGTGGTCACCAACACCTTGAAGCGCACCCGGAAGACCACCGGAAGCCAGTGCAGCTCGCGCAGGAGAGGTGTCACATGGGAGCGCCTCGTCGCCCCCATAATCCCCCGCGCGGCCGCGTTCTGGACCAGCTGGAGCCTCTGGGTGCACCCCAGGGGGAGCCCCATGTAGAGAGCGTTGCAGTAGTCCAGGCGGGAAGTGACTAGTGCCTGAGTGACTGTGCGCAGAGAGTCCCGATCTAGAAAGGGACGCAACTGGCGTATCAGGTGAACCTGATAAAAAGCCCCCTGGCCACGGACGTCAAATGATCTTCTAAAGACAGCCGTGCGTCCAGGAGGATGCCCAAGTTACGAGCCCTCTCTGTGGGAGCGAGTGATTCGCCCCCAATAGCCAGCGATGGCGTCAGCTGGCTATATCAGGATGCTGGAAGCCACAGCCACTCAGTCTTGGAGGGGTTGAGTCGGAGCCTGCATATGATGAAAAGCAATTGTTCTTCTGAAATGTTGTACTTACCATTTTCCTCTTTTCTGAGTTTTATCACATGTTAAGTCACTCTAATTTAGAACATAGTATAACAGGGTTAGAAGTGACCCTGGAGGTTTTCCAGTCCAAACCTGTTTGAGCAGGAGACTCAATACCATTCTGGACAAATAGTTATCCAATCTTCTCTTGAAAATCTCCAGTGATGGAGTACTTACAGCATCAGGTAAGCCGTCCCATTGATTAATTGTTCTCATCACCAGGAAATTTTTCCTTGGATCTCTCTTTAATAATCTTCCACCAATTACTTCTTGTCTTCCCCTCAGCTGTTTTAGAGAATAGGTTGACCCCATTTCCTTTGTACAGTTCTTCAAGTACCAGAAGACAGCTATCAGGTCACACTCAATCCTTTTCCTTGTTAGGCTAGCTTATCATATATTTTAGCCTCCAGCCCCCTAATCATATTTGTTCTCTTCTCTGCACTCTTTTTAGAATCTCAGCATCTTTTGTGTATCATGGTGACCAGAACAAGACACAAGTATGGTCTCATCAATGCAGTATAAAGCAGGACTATCACTTCACATGATCTTGATATTATCCTCTATTGATATTGCCTAGGATTTTATTGGCATTTTTGGCTGATTCACATATAAGTCCACTAGGATACCTAGATTCCTCTCAAAGTCACTACTCTTGAGCCAGAAACCACCTATTCTCTACCTATACATTTAGTTGTGGGACTTTAATCACCCTGACATCAACTGGGAGACAAATTCTGCATCAAGTGGGAGATCAAGCAGTTTCCTGACAAGCCTAGCTGATAACTTTCTCATCGAAAAGATAGAGGAGGGAACCAAAGCAACAGATACACTGAACTTAATTCTTACCAATAGGGATGAAATTATAGAAGAGGTTGAAGTTGTAGAAACAGAATGATCATGTCATACTGGAATTCAACATAATGAAGGCACAAATAATGGAACAAAGTCAAACTAGTGCCTAAGGCTTTAACAAAGCTAACATCAACAGAAGTTTCTTGCAATGCTAAAAATTCACTTTTTAAATATGTTTGTATTCAAATATATTTTGATTAATGCATTCCATTTTTACATGATCTAATGCAACTGCAGAAATGAAGCAATAGAGTATGGTGTTGAAAAGTGCATTGAATCTCCATTGCTGACTCTGTCTGGGACTGGAAGTTACTTTGCCCTCTCCCTATGTCTGGAAGTTGAGTTATGGCCTACTCATCTAACAACTGTACTCACCTAACAAGTCTATCCAAATTAGGGGAGAAATGAAACCTTCCTGCAGGACATATACAGTATGGGGTTCCCCTAACCAACTTACTCAGACTGAAGAAATTACTTGGCTAAACAGTGAAACATTTAAACCCAACAAGAAAAGATTGCCTTGACTCAACTCCCAGACCACTCTACCTGGATGAGAATGTGTGGTTTCCCTAGCTGCACCCTTTCATATGATACAAAATTGCTATAAATTCCTGGGAGAATTAAAGATTTTTTTTTTTGCTAATCTTGCTAAGAGAACTATGAGACTTATGCTTGCAAAAGAATCTTTTGATATTAGGCAACTGCCAAAAAGCCAACACAACTAAATCACTGTGACTTTTTACAAAAGATCTATTCATAAAAGAATGTCTTGCAAATTTTCATGTACTGATAAGAAAATTTCTGAAAGCAGATACTCGTCTCCAGTAAAGTTGATTATGTCTTTAACAGAAATGTGAAGGAATAATTAATTCAGATAGAATTTTTTTTGAACTATATTCAGTTGCTATTTACAAAAGCACAGATGCTTTAGATATTATACAATGATATTCATTAAAGGTGTAGATGGTAACTGAAAAGTAACTGAGAAAATGGCTTAATTTCAATGAAATGTACCAAAATGGCTTTTGACATATTCTAAGATTGAAGAAAAGCATTGAAAAGAACTATATTAAAAGAAGCTCTTTTGACTATAGCAGGTTCATCATTCACATATTCTGAAAATTTTAATGTAATAGATTATTTAAGAAAAATGCACAATTCCTTAACATGCCACCAATTAGCTTCATCAATTGATGTAAAGTGAATGACACACTTTACATCAAGAACACTTATACAGAAAAAAAAAATGAAGAAAGTTATGAATGTAATAATTTAACATATTTACGATGGTTGAATCATAGATCGTTCTGTTCTTTTATAGGAAGTATGGACAATGAGTATGGCAAATTTCTATACCACACTGTGATTACCTGCTGAATCAGAAAAATATCCTGAAATATCATTTTGCTCTTGGAGAAGAGATTTATTCCCTAATAAATGAAAAATAAGAAAATTCCCTTGCCACTGATTATGTTTTTATCTGCAGTCTTCTTTTTCTAAATGATATAACTGATCATTTGAATGCATTTAATGCATTGAATTCAGGGAGAAAACGGATGACAACAGAAATGTATAATACTGTAAAGTAATTTAAAGTGTATCAGGGCTGGAAGCCATCTTTTACATTGGGCCTTCAGGCCATTTACTGCTGTGGGAAACTGGGAGGGGGGATTGCATGGAGCAGGGGTGATATATAGTCATAATAATATTCCTTTCTCAGAGAGTCAAGGACATCTTGCCCTGCACCTGGAGGGGTGTGACTGGGAGGCATCTCCAGTTGGGACGGTGCTTTGATTGGGCCATGTGATGGACATGTGGGTGCTGGGCAGGGATTTGGACTTTCCTTTGGGTGAGGAAAACTTGGAAGCTTTCAGATTCGGGTTTTCCCAGATGCCAATATGACATCTCTAATAAAATGGAACTTTGAGGAACTTCAAGCCTTGGAGTTTTCTTTCATTGGGGGTGTTACTTGGAACCCTGACAAAGTAAAGTTTTTCTGATGCTGACTGTTGGCAATATGGTTCATCTCTGTCATCCCCTTAAAGGAGGGCAGGGCAGGGAACAGACAATAAATATAATAAAAATTATACAGACTTCTGCAATTCTACTCTATTGTTGTAAGTATAATAAGAGAGCCCTCAAAACCTGTCAAAGTGCATTTCTGTTCCTTTTTATATCAAAGAAAATAAAAGCGGAATTAATTCCAGTTTTATTCAAGCACCCCATTCATTCCCAAGATTAAGTTATCATTTATTTAACTATTCCTGCATTCCTTCTCAATGTTATCTTCATACTCCTCTGTAACTTCATCATTCTGAGTCCCTTAAATAAAATTGAACCAAAATCTTTGAAAAAGTTTACAGATATCATTTCTAATTTACAGAAAGTGTTTGGTTTTCAAAGATTTTAAGGCAGTTGAAGTACAATTCCAGCAGTTTGGCAGTTCGATTCTCACCAACTCAAGGCTGACTTAGCCTTCCAACCTTCCCAGGTCAGTAAAATGAAAACCCAGATTGTTGGGAAGAATATGCTGACTCTGTAAATTGCTTGGAGGGGGCTATAAAGCATTGTGAAGTAGTATATAAGTCTAAGTGCTTTTGCTATTGCTATTTTGTTGTGAAAACTGATCATGTTGAAGTGAATAAACAAAGCTAGTGGAGATTCAATGTGATATCATTTTGAACCAGAAATATATGAAATTTGAAATTCCAGATTTCTACAAGTCCCCCCCCTCAAGAAAAATATCTTAGAAGTCTTTTGCTTTATTTTCCCATATATGACTCTATGTCTTTATAGATGTTGTAATACTAATTCATATCTATTTTAACAGTTTTCTGAAATTTTTCATTAAATCCCTTACCGAGAACTTTAGATATAAATGTAGAATCAAAGGCTGGAAGGATCTTAGAGGTCTAGATACAATCAGACTTGCAACATTCTGTTATTATAGATAGTAAAAGGAGCCTGGTGGCATGCAGACTAAAGCACTGTTATTAACATCAAGCTGTCTGCAATTACTGTAAGTTCAAATCTCACCAGGCTCAAGGTTGACTCAGCCTTCCATCCTTGCTAAGGTAGGTAAAATGAGGACCCAGATTGTGGGGCAATAAGCTGACTTTGTATAAGTATACAAAAGTATGAATGCATTAAGCTATTGCTTAACACATTGTAAGCCGCCCTGAGTCTCTGGAGAAGGGCGGCATATAAATATATATATTTTTTAAAAAAGCATTTTAGTCTACAAGTGGTATTGATTTCCTGGTTTGGTTTACCTTTGGATTGATACTTTTCAAATCAATCTTTAAAAACTTTGTTGGTTCCATTACACATTTCTGCCAACAAATTCAGGACTTCAAAGTTATCCCTGATGTTGAAAATATGAGTACGTATTCAAGATCATATAGTGGAAATTTATTAGTTTTATTTTTGAGGGATGTAGCTCCAGTCTTTGAAGTGAAGTACTTCCCTGAGACAGATTATGCTGATCTACTGTGTTTATTTGTCGAGTTGTTGGTATTCTCTGAGCTTGGCTGTTGCTTGCTGATATTTTTTACCCAGATAGGTAACATCAATGCTCTGTGCTTATTTATTCAGAAGTATTTCCCATTCTTAACATGTTCCCAAATCAGTGCTTATGGACCATTTACCATATTGTGAGATAACCTGAATATTCACATTTGAATATTTGAAAATATTTCTCATATACTGTCAAGTATATGCTACCATTATGCTTAAATATTTACCATCCCATTTGGAAAGAACAGCCTGCTGGGATCCAAACCAAAGCCTATCATATTTCTTCATAGGCTCAAATGTACATATTATATACAGAACTACTCCATTTATAACTAAGACAGTAGTCCTAAGAATCTGGTACAAATTGAGGTACACTGTAAGGAAGGTTCATTTATCTGATTACTGATTCCTAGTGTTACCACACATGTATTTTATTACTCTATTTTATCTTTTCTATTTTATTCCAAAATTATACTATATATTGTTATTTTATTGATTGTCACAAGATTAATCAATTAATAAAGGACTAGTATTGCTACTAATACTGCAGACAATAAATGAAATTTATATTTATAAATATAAATTAAATTTATATTTTCTTTTACTAAAACAAATATGAAATGACATTTAAATATCCTTTGCTATTTTTAATAGAATGCATTTAGATTTTTTTTTAAAAAAATCTAAAACTTATCTACATACACACACCTTCAACCTTTCTTTTCCTTCTTCATTTGTGCAGGGGGTTCTCAACCACTTATTCAGTAACCATTTGAAGATGCAATGGTGCTTTTAAAAAAAATAACAGGCTTTGGCTAAATACAGCTTCTTTTAACTTAATAAAGATTAATAGTCCTTAAAAGTGATTAAGAAATGAAAGGAACAATTTACTGTCCATTTGAAAAATAAATTCCAATACATCTGCTTTTTCAACAATGAACTGACTGCAGCTCCGCCACCCCCAGCTGTAGGGACACAAATTGCTTTGAAGAACACACATCTCTTGAAACTTCTATAGAGATTGTGGGAGAGGTAACATTTATACGGAATATTACTAAGTTATTTGAAAGGAATATGACTTAACAATGAATTCGTATTATTCACATTTAAGCAAAGTTTAAATAAATTGCTCCAAATTGCTTCTATTGTTGTCTGGAAAATGCCTATCCATCTATAAAAGTTATAAGACATGTTGTCCTTCATTAATATACCCTGAATGTCACTTACCTGGGTAAACAATTGCTGCTCTTAATAAGTGTCATTAGTTCACTTTCCTTTTATTGTCAACAAATTATAAAGTATACAGGTGAAACTCAAAAAATTAGAATATTGTGCAAATTCACAATCTCAGAAAATTAGAATATTGTGAAAATCAAAATCACTCTAAAATCAAAATGTCCCAATCTAATCAGCTAATTAAGCCATAACACCTGCAAAGAGTTCCTGAGCCTTTAAATGGTCTCTCAGTCTGGTTCAGTAGGAATCACAATCATGGGAAAGACTGCTGACCTGACAGTTGTGCAGAAAACCATCATTGACACCCTCCATAAGGAGGGAAAGCCTCAAAATGTAATTGCAAAAGAAATTGATACAAAGTGCTGTATCAAAGCACATTAATAGAAAGTTATGTGGAAAGGAAAAGTGTGGAAGAAAAAGGTGCACAACCAGCAGGAATGACCACAGCCTGAAGAGGGTTGTCAGGAAAAGGCCATTCAAAAGTGTTGGGGACTTTCACAAGGAGTGGACTGAGGCTGGAGTCAGTGCATCAAGAGCCACCACACACAGACAGATCCTGGACATGGGCTTCAAACATTGTATTTCTCTTGTCAAGCCATTCCTGAACAACAAACAACGTCAGAAGCATCTTACCTGGGCTAAAGAAAAAAAGAACTGGTCTGTTGCTCAGTGGTCCAAAGTCCTCTTTTCTGATGAGAGCAACTTTTGCATCTCATTTGGAAACCAAGGACCCAGAATCTGGAGAAAGAATGGAGAGGCACATACTGCAAGATGCTTGAAGTCCAGTGTGAAGTTTCCACAGTCTGTGTTGATTTGGGGAGCCATGTCATCTGCTGGTGTTGGTCCACTGTGCTTCATTAAGTCCAGGGTCAACGCAGCCGTCTACCAGAAGATTTTGGAGCACTTCATGCTTCCTTCCACAGACAAGCTTTATGGGGATGCTGACTTCATTTTCCACCTGCCCACACTGCCAGAAGTACCAAAACCTGGTTCAATGACCATGGGATTACTGTGCTTGATTGGCCAGCAAACTCACCTGACCTTAACCCCATAGAGAATCTATGGGGCATTGCCAAGAGAAAGATGAGAGACATGAGACCGAACAATGCAGAAGAGCTGAAGGCCGCTATTGAAGCATCCTGGTCTTTCATAACACCTCAGCAGTGCCACAGGCTGATAGTATCCATGCCACGCCACATTGAGGCAGTAGTTGATGCAAAAGGGGCCCAGACCAAGTACTGAGTACATATGCATGCTTATACTTTTCATAGGTGCAATATTGTTCTATGTACAATCCTTGTTTTATTGATTTCATGTAATATTCTAATTTTCTGAGATTGTGAATTTGGGGTTTTCATGAGCTGTAAGCCATAATCATCAAAATTATGACAAATCAAGGCTTGAACTATCTCGCTTTGCATGTAATGAGTCTATCTCATATATTAGTTTCACCTTTTAAGTTGCATTACTGAAATAAATGAACTTTTGCACGACATTCTAATTTTTCGAGTTTCATCTGTATATGGGTTTTCTATCAAAGCAACTTGGTCTACCCAAATAGTCTCCCTTTATTTCTTTGTCAGTAAATTATATATATATATATTCATATTCTAATAGACAGAAATTAATGAAGTCCAGTTAGTAAGTTCCACAACTGACAAATTAGTTTTAAATTTATAGATTATAGATTTTGCATATAGATTATGCAAAAATGAGACAAAATACATTTAAAAACAATAAAACTAATTAAAAATCAAATAAATTAATATAGTAATATAATCATAATAAAATCAGTCCCCACCCATTTCAGAGAAAAATATTTTTCATCTTGCACCCTACAAAGAATGATGGATTTTGTTATATTTTATAATATATTTAAGGACCATTTAATACAGTAGATTAATTATTATGCAGCCCTGTACATGTAGTTATGCAAATATAACCCAATCTACTAAAATCAGAACTGTAATAGATAGATTAGGAATGCAAATTAAAATAAGTAAGAAAAAGGTAAGAGCTTCCCGTGGAACTTCTGGCTTCCACTTTCTATTATCTCTAAGCACTGGTAGCTTCTTGTTTTCTTCTTACAAAGTTTCCTTTATGCAGCTGGCAGGAGTATGGAATGAGTATCAGGCAGGTTCCTTGTTAGCAGCTTGATTTTTCCTTCCTTTTCTTATGAGTAATATTTTATTTGGGGAAATGAAGAGGAGGGAGTTGATTCCTTCCCAGAGCAGGTTAGTGGGGTGGGGAGGGAATGGGGATTTTGCAGTATCCTTATCCTGTCACGCCCGCCATGCCATGCCCACCAAGCCACACCCACAGAACCAGTAGTAAAAAATTTTGAAATCCATCACTGCGTAAGTCCATCTTAATATGCTATTCCTGGTATATGATGTTTTGTATACATACAGAGAAAAAAGCACTCTTGTAATCTTTGACTGTCTTCCAGTTTGAAGTCGCGGCGAGACAGTTGGGGAAATAGTGGGCTCTGATAAGTCCCGCAAAAACCCTGGCTGCCGAATCGCCGTCGATGGGTCTTCGGACTGGAACTGTCCTGCAGGGACGGGGATGGAAGAGAGGCGCCTCGGATGACCAGAGGAACAGGCAAGAATATGAGAAGAATTGGATATAATATGTAAAAATGAAATAAAGAAAAAAGTAAGAATAGGATAGGAATGGAATATATTAACAGAAATTTACTAATTTATATAAGGAAGTGTTTGGAGTAAGAACTAAGCCTCAATGTTAAATTGTTATAAAGATGATAATGATAATGTGATTGAATATTAACATGTAATGTATTGATGGATGGTAAATTTTTTTTAAAAAGGGTGATTATGCTGGGATAAGCAGCAAACTAAGGTGATTATGCTGGGATAGACAGCAAAATATAGAGAATTATACTGGGTATAACAGTAAAATATAAAGAAATTATGCTGGGTTTGACAGCAAAACAAGATGATTATACTGGGTATAACAGTAAAGATAAAAATAATTATGCTGGGATTGACAGCAAAAATGATGATTATACTGGGAATAACAGTAAAACCTAAGAAGACTATGCTGTGATTAACAGCCAAAAGAGGATGACTAAGAGGAAGATTATATACTGGGATAAACTTTTAGAAATAAAGATGACCATGATGGAATTGATATTAATAATGAAATGATTATGTTGTGATTAAAAGGGTTAAGTTGAGATAAATAGTAAAATGATAAATGCTAACAGTTAAAATACTGTGTAAATATTTTGTTGGTTTATGTCTTTAAGATATATCCATCCATGTTAAAAGGAAAAGAAATTGAAATTATATTGAACTAAGGATTTTAAGATTAGTGTAATGGGTTTTAAGAATTTTTTCTTTTTTTAGATAGAATTTATGGCAATAATGTTAGAGAAAATTAAGTTGTGCTATTTGAAAACTAATATTTGTGGTGAAATAATAGAAGGTAATTGATTTGTGTAAAATGATATAAATTAGGAAAATTTCTTTTTTCTTTTTTCTTTTTTTTTTATGGTAATTAGCGGACTTGGGAAAAACTTTTGTTAAAGAGGAATTAGTAATTGTACCTACTTATGACCAGATCAATGGCTCATTCTGAAAAGATTTTTGTATGTTTATGTGTTTTAAAAAAATAAAAAAAATGTTAAAAAAAAACCATAAAGACTGTTTTGAACAATATGCAGGTTGTATTACACGAATAGATATTTTATATGTGAAATTATGATTGAAATATTTCTGCACCTATATTGGTTCACACTGTCAGGAAGTTTGTCCTTAGTTTTAGGTTGCTTCCCTCTTTGTTCAGTTTCCATCCATTGCTTCTTATTTTGCCTTCTGATGGAAAATACATGCCCCCCCTTCTTTCTGGCAGCCCCTTAAAAGCCTGTTGCCTATCACACTCTTGGGCAAAGCATGTGAGACATTTCCTCCTTTCAGTGGTCCATGAAAGTGCATCTATAGTAAGTAGATAATAAAGTTGAAAAAAAGGTGAACAACCTTTTTACAGAACTATAGATATGTGGAGGCTGGTTGTGACAAGGAATGTCTGGGAGGGGAGGGGCCAGATGAGGCACCCCTTGACGTGAGTTGGCCACGCCTACCCAGTCACATGACCATCAAGCCATGCTCACAAAATAAACCACGCCCACAGAACCGGTAGTAAAAAAATTTAGAACCCACCCCTGGTTTGGACTACCAAACTGGGAATTATATTATCAGGCAGCAGCATTATCATGGATGAAAGAATGGATTGTATTAAGAAATATAAGGCTATTGCCTTTCGAGGGACATGATTTACAACTGGGTTGGCATGCTTTTTTATGGTATGGGAAAATAAGATACACATTTATTTTCAAAGACACTATGTAAAAAATGCTTTATTAGTAGTATTGGAGAAAGTTAGAGAAAAACACTATTTAAAAATACCAACATGGCTTTCAACAATGGAAGCATTAATACATCTAAATGTTATTAATATGGGAAATATTATTAGATATAAATATATTTTATCAGAAAAGGGTGAATTAAAAATGAAACAAGAATTAGAACAAGGGATTGATATGGTTTGGTATTCACAATTGCAAATACAAACGAGATATGAAAAAGATGCTAAGTTATATGGTTTTTACTTGAGAATGATAGAATTGGATGAGATACTCACAGGAACAGATGAGAAAATGATTTAAAAATTGTATAGCTATTTATTTGGTATTAAATTAGAAGAAGAACAAGTAAAAGAAACAATGATAGCATGGGCGAAAAATTTTGGATACACAATAGAGTTAGATAAATGTCAGCAATTATGGGAAAGAAACTACAAATTAACAATGGCTACAGAATATAAAGAGAATTTGTACAAAATGTTTTACAGATGGCACACGTCACCCAAAAAATTGGCAAAAATGTTTAAAGATAAATCAACTAGATCCATGATAGTGAACCTATGGCAAACGTGCCACAGGTGGCACACATAGCCATATCAATGGGCACACCAACTCAGCTCTGACACGCATGCACGTGCTGGCCAGCTGATTTTCGGGCCTTCTGGGCCCACCAGAAGTAGAGAAACAGGCTGTTTCCTGCCTCCGGAGGGCCTGGGGTGGGGGGAAAGGCTCTGGAGGCTGGGGACAGCAAAAAACATAACTTCCTGTCCAACTGGAAGTTGGGAAACGGGCCTTTTCAGGCCTCTGGAGGGGGGGAAGGCTATTTTCACCCTCCCCAAACACATAGAGAGGATCTGGAGCAAGGTGAGAAAAATGGGCCTACCAGGCCATTGCGTGCCAGAAGCAGGGGGGAAGGGAGAGTTGCACGTGCATGTGTGGGGTGCATAGAATTATGGGTGTGGGCACGTGCGCGCACGAACCTCCCCTCCCCCTCCTCCTGGCACGTGATGACAAAAAGGTTAGGTATCACTGAATTAGATGTTGGACGTGCAACCAGACACTGGGATCGTACTATCATGTGTGGTGGATATGTCCAGAAGTGAGAAATTATTGGGCAAGAATTTGAACATGGTTAGAGAAAATGACACCACAACATACTGATTTAAAACCGGAGCTGTTTCTGTTGGGTATCTTACTGGAGAAATTTAGTAAAGAAAATGTATATTTGATCATACATGTAATAACTGCAGTGGGAACTGTATTTGCACAAAATTGGAAAGTGGAAAAAATTCCTACAAAGGGTGAGGTAATTAAGAAAATATTAGAATGTGCAGAAATGAATAGATTGACAATGGCAATTAAAGGAAAAGAAGAATTGGAATATTACAATATATGGGGGCAATTTTACCAATGGATAGAGATTGAATATAGACAATAAGTAGAATAAAATTTAAGAAATTTGGAAAGAACATATTGTAATAAATTAAATTAAAATGTAAAAGCAAAGATGTATATGTATCAAGATAATGGTGGTAAATGTTAAATATGATGACATAAAATTTTGTACTCAGTTGGCACACTGATTGAATAACAATGTACTGTTGTACTGTTGTACAATGTACTAAAAGCCAGACTAGAAATACAAGTCAAAATATGCATGAAAATGGTAAGAAAACATGTATCCACTCTAGGTGAGTTCAAAACAACAGGACCAGAAGGATTACATCCCAGACTACTGAAGAAGGTGGCAGATATGATTTCAGAACCAATAAACAAAATCTTACAAAGATCATGAAGCACTAGGAAAGTACCAGAGGACCGGAAAACAGCTGATATGGTTCCCATCTTCAGTAAGCAAAAAAATATGGATCCAAGAAACTACAGACATATAGCCTGACATCATCACCTGGGAAGATTCTGGAAAAGATAATCCAGCAACATCTAGAAATAATTACTAGAACAGCATGGGTTTTTCAAGAACAGATCATACCAGACAAACTTTATTGCATTTTGACCAAAAATCCTGTGGACAAAGTGCACCTTATACATAACATAGAGCTCTGGTGATGCAGTGGTTAGAATGCAGTATTGCAGGCTAACTATGCTAACAGTCTGGAGTTCAAGGTTGAACTGACAGGCTCAAGGTTGACAAAGCCTTCCATCCTTCCAAGGTAAAATGAACTCAGATTGTTGGGGCAATATGCTGATATTGTAAACTGCTCAGAGAGTGCTGTAAAGCACTGTGATGTGGTATATAAGTCTAAGTGCTATTGCTATTCCTGTACTTGGAATTCAAGAAGGTATTTGACAAAGGAGACCACAATCTACATCTTGGTAAAATAGAAAAATGTGGGCTAGACAATATCACTACCAGATGGATTCACAACTGGCTGACTAATTGCACTCAATGTGTGGTCCTTAATGGAACTACATCCACATGGAGGGAGACACGCAGTGGGGTACCCCAAGGTTCTGTCTTAGGCCCATTACTCTTCAGCATCTTCATAAACTATTTAATTGAAGGGATAGAAAATTGGGACCAGGATGTTGAGTTATGAAGTTGTGACTCCTGATGTGGCTATACAATAAATATATGCCCGAACTATGGGCATGAAAACATTAAAGTAAATCGAGGTGTTCCTGATTATTCAACAATATTTTGTTGTGATATCCCAGAAATGCTTGATGCTTAAATGTAGTATTGACAGGGGTGTCAAACTCGATTTCATTGAGGGTCGCATCAGGGTTGTGTTTGACCAGGAATGGGGCCGGGATGGGTGTGGCCAGAGTGGGCGTGGCCAGCTCAATGTCACTCCTGTTGGGGGAGCTGTGATCACGCGAGTGATCTGCCAGCAAAAACGGGCTCCTGAACTCCATTTTCAGCTGGCCACAGCCTCCTGCAACCCTCTGCCAGTGGAAGGGACGCATGTGGCCCTACAGAGCTTTGTTTTCACTGGCAGAGGGTTGCAGGAGCCCATGGCAGCCAAAAATGGAGCTTGGGAGCTCGTTTTACTGGCAGAAGCACATCAGCTGGTCCTTTGCTGTTTCCAGGGTGGCCCTGTGGGCCAGATCTAAGTACCCCAAGGGCCAGATCCCTCCCCTGGGCCTTGAGTTTGACACCCCTGGCTTAAGGCAATATTGTATCAATGTCAAACCCATTTGTAGATCTCCTAGAAAGAACCATTTCACATTTTGCACATTTTGATAAATATTATGGTAAGAGCTCTAAGGAATAATTTTTAAGTAGACAGTTTACTTTCTCAGTTCTGTGAAGGTGGCAAGATACTAAGACAGCATATAATTAATTTTCCTACTTGCAGATTTAACTACAAATTGAAATTTTATTTCTGATTCCAAAGATCCACCTTCACAATTCTCAAAGAAGAAAAGCCGGTACATGACTAAACATATGCAATTATTATTAGACATTTGTATATTGGATTTTTCTTTTGTCAAGAAGTGATAATATGAAGAAAGAAAAAATGATAATTTACAGTGGTGATAATCTGTTGATACTTTATTGGCCAGAATTATATCTAGTAGTACAGAGCTGGGTAAAATTTTAATCTGACAAACAAAATAGGCATCAGTAAATCATTCAATAACCTAACAATGATATGGCTTTAAAGCAGGCTCAGCTATGGATGTCATGTCATAGCTTAAATTTGCTATGACTTTATTCAAATGAATGATTTATTTATCAGTAAACAATATAATATAGTTTAAAATGAAATAATATGATAGAGGGAAGCAAATAGTTATCCTTAGATGCCCATCAGGGCTGGGTTCTACTTACCTTTACTACTGGTTCGCAAGGGGGCTGCGCCCGCGCACTTCAGTGGTGGGATTCAGTCAGTTCACACCACTTCATCATTTTGCTAAGGGCTGTTTTCAGTAAAGTGTAGAAGACTATATTGGAGTAGAAAATGAGACAGTGGAAGAAAATAATTACCAAGGGATTGTTTTAATATGATTTTAGTGTTCAATAATTATTCCTTGACATTAAAATCTTGCATAGTGGACAAGTGATCTTAGATTTCTTTCCTCAACAAATTTTTAATTTTTAAAGTACCCTCCATCATTAACCTGTCTCCTGACAAGGTTCTGCACCTGCAGGTTAAATTTCATTTGGAGGTTGTTCTTTCAATTTTTTATATTTTCTCCTTCACTAAGCTATCTATTAACAGATAGATCACCACAACTCTGTTCTTATTTGGGTTTCAATACCCAAAATAAAGAGATGAACATATTAGACTCTTGAGATTTTGGATCCCTTTGGGTTCATGCTTGTTCTTTAAAAATGATCTGATTTGTGTCTGGGTCAAGTAAAAAATCTGTACAAACACAGTTTGTGCATGAATGATGTGTCAGTGTATATTTGTATGAATAAGATAAATATGCTGGGCATGTTTGCAAAATTGGTGTATAAGTACTATATGAACTGTGGAATGGGATTCTTAGGGAAGAGGTAGATATGTCCTTTCTGGTTCCAGTATGCAACCCTGACATATTCTTCACATATCAATAAAGGACGTAGTGTAGAAAAAAGTTTCCCTATCTCCACACTAACTCCTAAAATTGTTGATAATATGAAGGGAAAAAATAGGATCTTCTTTATAATTCTTCTAAGAGAATATTCAGTGTTTGTGATCTCCAGCGGGTACTGGGGTTTTCTAAGTTTTTCAGGCTGCAGGACCATAGGTTTAATAATTCTAATTAAATATGTAAATTTTTATTTTTAAAAAAATCAATAGAAACAAATATTGCAAAGATCATCTTCAGAAAAAAAACTGCCTTTCATTTAATACACTAATTATTTTGTTCATACCATTAGTACATTTATGAGACAGCAAGCATTTAAAAAGCTGGATTTAGAAATACTGCTTTCATCATATTCAGTAGCTTATTGGTAAATATATTGGCATATTGACCATTGGGATGATTGAACAGAGTAAAAGTGAGTATTCATAGAAAATATAAATAACTGGCAGGTTAATAACCTATATTTATACTAAGGATGCTTATAATTCCAGTGAAGAACAAACTTAGAAATTTTCCTTTTAAGTCTATTGTAGCACATTTAAGATGATGCCTTCAGTCCCATATCATCTATCATAACTCTTTATAAATATTTCAAACTCTCTGTTTTTGGTGCTTTGAAAGTATAAATAATAATAATTCTTCTCACTTTGAGTATCATATATGTTCAGAAACACAAGAACAGAACTCATATTTTTAATTGGCAAATAACTTCTACGATGTTGGGTATAGTAAAATAGAATAACAGAGTTGGAAGGACCTTAGAGATCTTCTAGTCCAACCCCCTGCTCAGGCAGGAAACCACCAGTGGCAGGAAACCAGTGATGGCTAACCTTTTTGCCATTGCATGCCAGGAGAGGGGGGCGGGGGAGGGTCACGCGCACACGTGCCCATGCGCATGCGTGCGCAACCCCCTCCCCCTCCCCCCCGCTCCTGGCACATGATGGCCTGGTAGGCCCGTTTTTCTTTCTTACCTGGTTCCAGATCCTCTCTGTGTATCTGGGAAGGGCGTAAACAGCCTTTCCCACTTCCTTGGAGGCCCTACGGAGGCTGAAAGGGCCCATTTCTCAACTCTCGGTGGGACAGGAAGTGACATTTTTTGCTGTCCCCAGCCTCCAGAACCTCTCTAGGAGTCTCTAGGAGCCTCTCTAGGAGTCTCTAGGAGTCTCTCTAGGAATCTCTGGAGGCTGGGGACAGGAAAAAACGTCACTTCCTGTCCCATCAAGAATTGGGAAATGGGCCCTTTCAGCCTCCGTAGGGCTTCCGAGGGAGTGGGAAAGGCTGTTTTCGCCCTTCCCAGATACACAGAGAGGATCTGGAGCCAGGTAAGAAAGAAAAACGGGCCTTCCCCACCCCACCCCCAGGCCCTCCAGAGGCAGGAAACAGCCTGTTTCCCTACTTCTGGTGGGCCCAGAAGGCCCGAAAATAAGCTGGCCGGTGCGCGCATGCACCCCAGAGCTGAGCTGGCATTACTAATATGGCTCTGCATGCCACGTGTGGCACGCGTGCCATAGGTTCGCCATCACGGCCCTATACCATTTCAGACAAATGGTTGTCCAATATGTTCTTAAAAACTTCCAGTATGTACTGTATGATATTCTGCTCTGTCTCAGCATTTCAAATCAGATTCTCACAAATGTTGACCTAAATGCCTATGGTATTTTGGTATTACTTTATGTCAAATATTGTTTAAAAGGAGAGCTTTAATTTTGTAAAAACAGGACATTAATATGATATGCTAAATACCCTTTGGTCATTTTGGACTAAGTGATAGGTTTCATGCAGGTTTGGCATAATTTTACCAAGAAAACAGATTTAGGATCATGAATACATGGTTCAAATAGGACAAGTGCTACTTATACACTTGGACCTCACAAATGGGCTTCACCATAATTAGATTGAGTATGATTTATGCAGTTATCCATGGATCAGCTGAGTTCTTGCTATTAAGTCATATCCAAGGGCACATTCTGGTGCAGATCATGAATTGTTGTTGGTAAAATCTTTAATTCTATGGTTTAATCTGCACCATCAAAAAAGCAGTGCCTCCAAAGAAGTTTGATGTCACCAAAATCCCTATTGCATATATAGTACCATATAGGTGAAAAATAGATTTGAATTATTTGAATTGCTGAGAAGATGCCTGATGCACTGTGGCAAGAAATTCAAATGACCATTATTGGAATTGCAGAAGAACACGACACAAGAAGTCAAAGAAAAAGCACAAGTGGGTCTCAGATGAAACCACCAAAATAGCTGAGTGAAGAAAAGCAACCAAGGCAGCAGGCAAATGGGAAGAAGCAAGAAGACTGAACACAGCTTTTCAGAGGGCAGCAAGGGAGGAAAATGACGTTCATTGGGATGAGCGACGTAAACAACTTGAAGTGGATTATATGAAGGGTCACACCAGGAATGCATTTATGCAAATCAAAAAGATCACTGCACCATTTATTGCTCGTAAAGGCAATAAACAAGCAAGGAAAAGAACTGCCTGACCAATAAGGCATCAAGAACAGATGGCAAGAATATACAGAAAAGTTGTATCCAGGTAGCAAAAGATAATGAGGAAAGAGAAGTAGAAATAGAACTAGACAACCTTGAGGAAGAGATGAATGGGCAATGAATCAACTGCCAAACAACAAGGCTTCAGGTCAGGGATGAAATGCTACAGGTTTGGGCCGGTTCGCCCAAACCGGTAGTAAAAAATGCTTTAAAAAGTAAAAAAAAAAGTTCTGATAATCATGTGTTGCTCAGCTGATCTTCGTAATTTTTAAAAAATTTTTAAAGCATTTTTTACTACCGGTTCTCCAGAACTGGTAGTTAAAAATGCTTTAAAAAGTTAAAAAAAAAAGAACAGGAAATCTAAAAACGCACATTTGGTGCAGACTGTGCATGCACATATGCGCAGCATGCATCCAGCATGCATTGCACATGCGCACATGCAGCACATATCTGGCACACACCGTGCATGCATGGGCAGCGAACTGGTGGTGACCGGCTTTGACCACTGCTCCAGGTGTTGATGTTATCCCTGCAGAATTACTAAGACCTCTACCATCCAAGTCATTAGAAATCTATGCCAAAAAATTTGAGAAACCAACACATGGTCACAGTATTGAAAACACTCAGTGTCCATTCCATTACTGAAAAAGACTGTTCTGATTATCACACAATTCCTCTCAACCCTCATATCAGCAAGATTCTTTAGCACCAACTATAGAAAGGGAATTACTGGATGTCAAAGCTGGCTTCCCTAAAGGATCATGACACCCATTACCATATTGGAAATCTAAGCTGGATCATGGAAAAATGCTGTGAATATCAAAAGATCATTTACATGTGCTTCATCGACTACAAGAAAGCCTTCAGTTGGGATGATCATTAGAAGCTGATCATTGATTACAAGACCTGGGGGTACCAGCATATTTTTATTAGGGATCATACTGGAGACATATAACAAAGAATTGCAATACTTAATTGTTAATCTTTTGACAGCAGCCAGAATTGTATTTGCTAAAAACTGGAAAGGAGAAAAGTTACCTAATGATGAAGAAATTATTAAGAAAATGATGGAGTGTGCTGAAATGAGTAAACTGACATTTGAAAAAAGAGAGCAGGAAGATAGACAATATTATTGGATATGGGATTTATTTTATCAATGGATAGAGAATAAGAATTGGAGATAATTATGATATAAATGGATGTTGAAATTTTTGGAAATAAGCTAGCATGTTTAATGATAAATTGAAGAGAGGAGGAGCACAAAAAAATGTCACTGACCGATACTCTGTTTGTAACTGTCTGGAATGATAATGTTTTTATGTTTGTTTTTGTTATTAAAAAATAAAAAAAAGAAAATCAAAGAAGAAAATGAGAATTGTGGTCTCTTCCTGAACATCATAAAGACCAAGCTCATGACTATTTTGAAGCGAAATATCAAAATAGAAATTGACGGTAAATTGATATAATATGTTGAAAAATTCATTTTCCTAGGAGCTAAGGTAGCTCAAAGTAGTGAATTCAGCATAGAAATAAAGTATCAGATTGCTAGTCTCATAGCAATGATGAACATCAGTCGAATATGGAAAGGCAAGTACATGTAGGTTAGTTTGCTCTATTGTGTTCCCAATAGCTACCCATGATTGTGAAAGTTAGATCTTAAAAAAGGAAGACAGGGGGAAAAATCAATTCATTTGAGCTGTGGTCCTGGAGAAGACTCCTGGGTACACTATGGACAGCAAAGGTGACTAACAAGCAAGTACTGGAGTTCATACCACTAGATATGTCACTACAAGGCAAAATCATGAAATTATATCTCACTTACTTTGGCCGTGTCATGCAAGGGAATTCACTGGAGCAAATGTTGTCCGAAGACATTACCATGGTTATGTGCCCATGGTAATGTGACTATACACTGAGGTGCATGGAACACTGTTATCTTCCCATCAAAATGATACCTATTTATCTACTTGCATTTGCATGCTTTCGAACTGCTAAGTGGGCAGGAGCTGGGGCAAATAATAGGAGTTCACCCCATCATATGGCTCTTGGGTCTCAAACCCAGGCTGTCAACTTTCCATTTTTGCATAACTCCTCACCAATCAGTTAGAGTTCTGACAATTAAAAAGATCATAATCTCGTCTCAGCATAGGAAAAAATGTATATTCATCTTTCACTTAAAGTATCTCTTATAACACATAGGCAGAGTTCCATCTTAACAGCACTCATGCTAGCATTTTAAGATCAAAGTGTTAATTAGCAATCAGGGTGATTGCCTATTTCACTTTGAGAAAAATCAGTTTTTTCCATCTGGAATACAAATTGCTATGGTTGGACTTTAATCTCACTGCTGTCAGTAGCTCAGTACACCTGCACATGTTTTGCATGGGGAAATGGGCCAATGGTATGTCTCTAGCATATTTTAAATATTTCAGGGACGTGGATAGGAAAACCTGAAATCCTGACAAGTTGCTGCCATTTATAGCAGATGACTTAGGCAAAAGACAGCTAGATAGAGCAACGCACATTTGTTTTGCAGTGCTGTGATTAAATCAGTTTTCAAAAATATTTCTTTCATTTTGAAATATACTTTTCTTTTATGGTGCTCAATGACTTTATGATTTCTCTTGAAAATATTTTTGGTGATCAGAAAAATCTAGTTTGACACCCCTGCTCTATACCATTCTAGACAAATAACTGTTCAATCTCTTCTTAGAAATCTCCAGTGATGGAGCACCCACAGCTTCTGGAGGCAAGCAGCTCCACTGATTAAATGTTCTCAATGATAGAAAAATTCTCCTTAATTCTAGATTGAATAATTTATTCTAGAGAGATAATTATCTCTCTTTGATAATTTCACCGATTATTTATTGTTCTGCCTTCAGGTGCTTTGGAGAATAGCTCTTCTCTTTGACAGCCCCTCAAATATTGGAAGACTATATCATGTCATCCCCTAGTCCTTCTCTAGATTAGATCCAGCTCCTGCAACCATTCATTGTTTGTTTTAGCATGCTGTCCCCTAAACATCTTTGCTGCCCTTCTCTACAGTCTTTCTAAAGTCTCAACAACTTTTAGTATCATGGTGATCAAAACTGGATGCAGTATTCCAAGTGTGGTGTTACCTGTGCAATATCCAGAAGTAGTAGTACTTCAAGTGATCTTGATACTATTCCTCTGTTGATCCTCTATGAATGGATTGGGTTTTTTTTTTGACAGCTGCAGCATCCTGCTGGTTCATAATTAAGTGGTTCATTGAAACACCTAGATCTCTCTCACAGTTGCTGCTGTTGAGCCAGGTATCCCTTATTCTATACCTGTGCATTTGCATCTTTTAATCCTTTTAATCATTATAATCCTTTTAATCATGTAAAACAAATCTTTTAATCATTTGTTTAGCTTTTGGTTGATTACTGCCCTCGTTAGAATGCATATGCATTCAAACTCAAGAGAGAGTTGGGCTTGTATTTGTGTTTTGTCAGTATATTGTCAAGTAGTAGCTGCATAAAGCAGGCAAGTATGGACTATGGGCTCAGTATGGACTATTTTTTTATTTATTGAATTTATTTGCCACTCATCTCATAATGCAATGAGTTGAGGCAGATTATGGCATTAAAACATTAAAATCGTAACAAATAGATATTTATTAAAATTTGTTTTAATAAATTGTTTTGTTTGAAGCAATAAAAATGGGACTGCCAATCAAGATAAAATTATAGTTAAAAGATGGGGAGGGACAGATGGAACAGGATGCACTGGTGTGTGTGTGTGTGTGTCGGGATGTGTGTGTGTGTGTGTGTGTGTGTCGGGATGTGTGTGTGTGTGTGCGATTGCATCTTAATTCATCAACCACCTCCACTATAAACTTAAGGCCCCAAGCCATCTGGTACAACTAGGCTTCAGGCTCCTGCAGAAGTTCAGAAGCATGGGAGCCTCAGGGGATAAGATGTTTCAAAGGGAAGGAGCTACAACAGAAAAGGCCCTTCTCCAGGACCTGCCAGCTGGAATTTCTTGATTGACAGAGCCTGCAGCATGCCTGCAGTCCCAGTGGAGTGAGATATTTACCAAAGTAAGTTGGATGCATGTCATGTAGGATTTTAAAGGCAATAACCAACACCTTGAATTCAACCCAGAAGCAGACTGACAGTCAATGCAGGTTGTGGGCAGGTCATCTCAGGGCCCCAAGAACTGCCCGTGCTGATGCACTCTGCCCCAGTTGAAGCTTCCACATGCTCTTCAAGGATAACCCCATGTAGTGTTCATTGCAGTAATCCAGATGTGAGATAACCAAGGCTTGAATGACTAAATGCAGGGGATTCCTAATTCAGGAAAGACTGTAACTGAAATTGTACAAAGGTTCTGCTAGCTGTGACTGCCACCTCTTTTTCAAGCAGGAGTTGTAAGTCCAGGAGAACCCCCAAGTTGAAAACCAGGTTTGTCTGGAGTAGTGCAACCCACCCAGAACTAATTTGCTTTAAAACCCAGATCTTGAAACTCCATGCACCAAAAGCCATTTGGTCTGCAACATTTCAACTGAAGTCTGTTGTCCGCCATCCAAGCCCACACAGCCTCCAGGCACCATTAGAGGGCAGCAACAGCATCACTTGGATCACTAGGATGGAGCTATAAAATGGATATCATCAGAATAGTGATGCTACCTCAATCTCTGCTGCAAATGATCTTATCCAGGAGCTTGATGTAGTTGTTAAAAAGGAGTGGAAAGAGTACTGATCCCTGCATCATGCCATAAAGGAGTGGCCTTCAGCTACTCCTTTCTCACTATCAATACCAATTGGGGTTGGCCCTGGAGAAAGGAGCCAACAAGCACAACAGTGTATCACTCAGCCACAACTGGATGGTATTGAAGGCTGCTGAGAGATCAAGGAAAACAAGGATTGTTGCACCACTACCATCCTGATCTTGCCAGAGATCATTGACAAGTGTGACTAAGGCCATTTCTGTCCCATATCCAGACCTGAATCTTGACTGGAAGGAGTTCAGATAATTCGCTTCAATTCAGGACCCTCTGAATCTATCAAGCAACCATCTTTTCTATCACCTTCCCTAAGAAGGGAAAATGGGAAATGGTAAAAGTTGTCCAAGTAGGTGAGATCAAGTATTAGTTTTTTAAAACATCAGGCAAACCAGGGCCCCCTTTAAATGATATGATTTTACTATGACAGATGAGATCATGTTCAATCTCTCACCAGATCCCATTGCCATTGCTCTGACATACTTAAGTGGTTGCCCACTAGGATTTCTAGATCCCTCTCACAGTTATGACTGTTGAGCCATATGTTTTTTTTAATGTTTGGAATAGCGATGTTTCCTAATATTAAAGTTTACTTATCCTTGCTTCTTACTATTTAAGAACAGGAAGGATTAATAGCCATCAATTGGGATGGTTAGGGAAGATGACAGAATTAATTCTTTGATTAAGGAAAAGTCAGTAACTATATTTGTTATTGATTGGAAACTCTTTATGGATTGAAAAAAAACCTGCTTGCAATTTATGGGTTTAAAGATTAGAATGATGGAATATGGAAAAAAGAAGCCAAAAATAATCTTAGGGAGAGAGATTAAAATATAAATGCATTTATAAGTGTTGTAAGGAAGACTGGAAGCCATTCCTTTATGTCTCTTTTCCTCTCTTTCTATCTCTTCAGTCTTTTGTTCTTTATTTCTTTCTTGTTATTATTTTTGCAGTACTTTTAATTTCCTCCCCCCTCAAAAGTATTGGTTTTATTCTTTAAACATTTCCTTTAATAAAAACTAATTTAAAAAAGAACAGGAGGAATTACAAGTACTAGCAGACTGCAGCAGACAGGATGAGAAAGAAACTGGGAGAGGTGTGAGGAAGGAAACAAAATTGTGATAGTGAGAGTGCTTTATCTAAAATTGTTACATGATAAAAGATTCCATCTATCTGACCCATCAGAGCGGGGAGGCAGGGAATTTTGCGGGTTCCATCCCTGAGGGAGATACACCTGATGGGACCCAGAAGAAGGGCCTTCTCTGTAGTGACTTCCTCTCTCTGGAACATTCCCCCAGAGATTAGAATGGCTTCCACTCTAATACTTTTCTGGAAGACACTGAAAACCTGGTTCTGCCAGTGGGCTTGGGGAATCAACAGCAGGAAGGAGCCCATTAAATGGCTCCTGTGATCTGCTGTCACCGGGACAGAGGCTGGGAGGTGGGGGTGATTTTGTTATATTGTACTATATTAATTTATTTGATTCTTTTTGTTAGTTTTTATTGTTTTAAATGTGGTTTTATATTCTTTAAGCTGCCTTGAGTTGCTATGGGTGAATAGGCAGCAATATAAATTAAATAAATAAATAAATAAATAAATAAATAAATAAATAAATAAATAAATAAATAAAGATAGATAGATAGATAGATAGATAGATAGATAGATAGATAGATAGATAGATAGATAGATAGATATTCAGGAGCTCTCAAAAGCAAACAAACATTTCACATGGGTATTTTTAGTTACCAAGGAAACCGGTCCAACATTTTCTGTTTTGTACAAATGTCTGAACAGTGGCATTTATCTCCATTTCTAGAATAATTTAGGTTACTGGTAAAACATGGTGTTTGCCTCAATAATATATCTGAAAAAACTACTTATCATTTATTATTATAATATGTCAACCAAAAGTTTTTTTTTTAAAAGAATTGTTTTTTAGGATACGATGAAAAATAAAAATGTATATGATGTGGTTGCAAAGTAATACTTTGCAAAATTTAACAACTTTTCCTTTTCCTTATTTTTTGTCTTGCTGTTATTCTTATCCAGAGTTGGTTTGTTTGTTTACTTATTGATTCATTTATTTACTTAGCACATGGCATCTCATACATGAACTAGCAACATAAATTAACATTTCATGTAGATTAGTAGAACCAAATAAAATATAAATGTCAAAAAAATCTATGTTCATATATCACTGTCTAGGCCATTTAACCATTGAATCACAGCATTGTTTAAATCGGACCTTCAGGCTCCCACCCTTGGCCGCACCTCCTTTACTTCCAGCCTCCTGCCTCAGCTGATTTAGCTTCCCTCCTTTGCTGACCCTCCCCCAGCCATTCTCCTTGGCAAATAGGCCTCTGCTCTTCTGCCTCAGGCCCTTCAGCCCGGCCCATTTGGCAAGACACCTTTTGTCCTGGCCCTTCGGCCACACAGAACAGTTAGCCACCAGCTGATCCGGTGGCAGGCAGAACTCATAATATTGCAGGGGCAGTGAGCCAATCACAGTGGCTATGGGGCTATGGTGGGGGATACAGCAGGAGAATAGCAATGGGGCAGCTTCCAGGGTTGGGGGGGGCAGCAGCCCAACTGCCCATTTGATATGATTGGTAGGATCAGGTATAGAGTGGAGGGAATTGAAGCCCAACTGTATGTTTGTTTGTTTGTTTTTGTCAAGAACGTATTTGGTAATAAGTATAAGCATGATTTGGATACATAAAATAGATACAAATAGAAGAAACATTAGGACAGGGACAGTACAGTAGGCACGCTGGTGCGCTTATGCACACCCCTTATAGACCTCTTAGGAATGGGGTGAAGTCAACAGTAGACAGCCTTAGGTTAGAATTTGGGGGGTTTGGGGATGAAACCAGAGTCAGGTAGTGCATTCCAGGCATTGACAACTCTGTTGCTGAAGTCATATTTTCTGCAATAGAGTTTGGTGCGGTTTACCTTAAATGTGTATCTATTGTGTGCTTGTGTATTGTTGTGGTTGAAGCTGAAGTAGCCATTGACAAGTAGGACATTGTAGCAGATAATTTTATGAGCTACACTTAGGTCATACCGAAGTTGGCATAGTTCTACGTTTGCTAAGCTTTTTAAACTTTTTTAAGTTTGATGTTCGGAAGGCAGGATCAGGGGTGGGTGGGGACAAGTGGAAGTCCAACTGTCCTTTTGGTATGTGGCAGACATGATCAGGTGGGGGGATGGGGGGAGGAGCAGTCAAACTGCCCATTTCAGGTGTGGCAGGAAGGATCAGGTGTACGGTGGTGGAGTGAAAACACAACTGCCTGTTTGGTATGTGGCAGGCAGGATCAGGTGTAGAGTGCAGGGAGGAGCACATCAACTGCCCATTTGGGGTGTGGAAGGCAGGGTCAGGTGTTGGGTGGTGAGAGAAGCAGCCCAACTGCCCATTTGGAGTGTAGACAGGATCAGGGTGGGGAGACAGGTAGGGCAGACAGGTAAGATGGGTGTCAGGTTTCGGTGTTATCTTAAATAAACTTCATTCTCAAATGCAAAGTCTCTGATGAATCTTTTCTTTATTTAAGAATAAAAACAACGTCATCCCTGAACTCTGGATGCAGCCAAAACTGAAAACTCCTTCCAAACCCCTCCCTTTCCGTTCTTCATCCCCAATGTCTCATTGGCCATCGTGCAGATCCATCTCTCCATCCCAAGCACTTTCTATTCACAGGAATTCCCCCCTCCCTCTATCTCCTAAGTAACGTTATCTACCAAAGAGCAGGAAACTAAGTGAAAGTTCATCTCAGCATTAAAGCAAGGCTTCTCCCTCTCTCATTCATGTCAGCGCTGGAGGAGATCATAAATTGGAACGCTGACAGTGGGGGAGTTAAAACACAACTGCCTGTTTGCTGTGTGGAAGGCAGGGTCAGGTGTGGTGGAGGATCCCAAGTGCCCATTTGTGGTGTGGCAGGCAGGATCAGGTGTGGGGTGGAGGGAGGAGCAACCCAACTGCCCATTTGGTTTGTGGCTGCAAAATAAGGTGTAGGGTGGGAGAGTGAAAACGCATCTGCCTGTATGATGTGTTGAAAGCAGGATCAGTTGCGGAATGGGGAGCGTGCAACCCAATAGCCCATTTAGCGTCTAGCAGGCAGGATCAGGTTTGGGGTGGGGGAGGAGCAGCAGGTCAACTGCCTATTTGGGGTGTGGCATGCATGATCAGGTGTGGGGTGGGGGAGTGAAAACCCAACAGCCTGTTTGGTGTGTGGAAAGCAGGATCAGTTGTGGAGTGGGAAGCATGGAGTCCAACTGCCCATTTGTTGTGTGGCAGGCAGGATCAGGTATGGAGTGGGGGTGTGAAAACCCACCTTTCTGTTTGGTGTGTTGAAGGCAGGATCAGGTGTGGAGTGTGTGGAGGATCCTAACTGCCCATCTGATGTGTAGCAGGCAGGATCAGCTGTGGGATGGGGGAGGAAAAACCCAACTGCCTGCTGGGTATATGGAAAGCAGGATCAGTTGTGGAGTGGGGTACATCCAGCCCAATTGCCCAACCTGCGTGTGGCAAGTAGGCTTTGTTGAGAGATAGGAGGAGGAGCAGCAGGTCAACTGCCTGTTTGGTTTTTGGCTGGCAGGATCAGGTGTAGGGTGGGGGGAGGAGCACACCAATTTCCCATTCGAGGTATGGTAGGCAGGATCAGGTGTGGGGTGGACGGAGGAGCAACCCAACTGCCCATTTGATTTGTGTCAGGCAGGATCATGTGTGGGGTGGTGAGAGAAGCAGCCCTACTGCCCATTTGGGGTGTAGCAGACAGGATCAGGCGTAGGGTGGGGGAGTTAAAACACAACTGCCTGTTTGCTGTGTGGAAGGCAGGATCAGGGGTGGAGTGGGGAGCATGCAGCCCAACTGCCCATTTGTGGTGTGGCAGGCAGGATCAGGTTTGGGGTGGAGGAGGAGCAGCAGGTCAACTTCCTGTTTGGGGTGTGGCAGGCAGGATCAGGTTTGGGGTGGAGGAGGAGCAGCAGGTCAACTTCCTGTTTGGGGTGTGGAGGATCAGCTGTGGGCTGGGGGAGTGAAAATCCAACTGTCTGTTTGGAGTGTGGAAAGCAGGATCAGTTATGGACTGGGGAGTGTGCATCCCAGCTGCCCATTTTTTGTGTGGCAGGCAGGATTAGGTGTGGGGTAGTGTGTGTGCAACCCAACTGCTCATTTAGTGTGTGGCAGACAGGATGAGGTGTGGGATGGAGAGAAGAGGAAGCCCAACTGCCCATTTTGGGTGTGGCAGAGAGTATCAGGCATTGAGTGGGGTAGGAGCAGCAGGTCAACGGCCTTTTTGGTGTGTGGCAGGCAGGATTAGATGTAGTGTGAGGGAGGAGCATCCCATCTTCCCATTTTGGGTGTGGCAGGCAGGATCAGCTGTACGGTGGTGGAGTGAAAATTCAAACTGCCCATCTGCTGTGTGGCAGGTAGGATCAGGTATAGAGTGGGGTAGGAGCAGCAGGTCAATGGCCTGCATGGTGTGTGGAAGGCAGGATAACTTGTGCAGTGTGTGGAAGATCCCATGTGCCCATTTGGAGATTGACAGGCAGGATCAAGTGTGTGGTAGGGGAGGAGCAGCAGGTCAACTACCCTTTGGGGTGTGGCAAGCAAGATCAGCTGTGGGGTGAGGGAGTGAAAACCCAACTGCCTGCTGGGTGTGTGGAAAGCAGGACCAGTTGCAGAGTGGGGTACGTCCAGCCCCACTGCCCAATCTGTGTGTGGCAGGTAGGTTCTGGTGAGAGGTGGGTGGAGGAGCAGCAGATCAACTGCCTGTTTGGTTTTTGGCTGGCAGGATCAGGTGTAGGATGGGGGGAGGAGCGCACCAATTTCCCATTCAAGGTGTGGCAGGCAGGATCAAGTGTGAAGTGGGGGGGGGAAGCAGCCGGTCAGCTGCCTGTTTGCGGTGTGGCAGGAGGAGTAACCTAACTGCCCATTTGGTTTGTGGCAGGCAGGATCAGTTATGGGGTGGGGAGAGTAACAGCCCAACTGCCCATTTGGGGTGTGGCAGACAGAATCAGGCATAGGGTGGGGGAGTGAAAACACAACTGCCTGTTTGGTGTGTGGAAGGCAGGATCTGGTGTGGAGTGTGCGGAGGATCTGAAGTGCCCATTTGTGGTGTGGCAGGCAGGATCAGTTGTGGGGTGAGGGAGTGAAAACCCAACTGCCTGTTTGGAGTTTGGAAACAGGATCAGTTGTTGAGTGGGGAGCGTGCACCCTACTGCCCATTTGGGGTGTGTCAGGCAGGATCATGTGTACTGTGCGGGGAGGAGGAACCCAACTGCCCACTTTTTTTGTGGAAGGCAGGATCAGGTAGTGTGGGGAGGATCCCAAGTACCTATTTGGTGTGTGGCTGGCAGGATCAGGTGTGCGGTGGGGGAGTAGAAACAGGTCAACTGCCTGTTTAGTGTGTGGCCAGCAGGATCAGGTGTACGGTGGGGGAGCGAAAACGCAACTACCTGTTTGTTGTGTGGAAAGCAGGATCACTTGTGGATTGGGGAGAGGAGCCCAACTGCCCATTTGTTGTGTGGCAGGCAGTATTAAGTGTGGGGTGGGGAAAGGAGCAGCAGGTCAACTGCCTGTTTGTTGTGTGTCAGGCAGGATCATGTGTGCTGTGGGGGGAGGAGCAACCCAACTGCCCATTTGGTTTGTGGAAGACAGGATCAGGTGTGGAGTGTGGGGAGGATGTCAAGTGCCCATTTGGGTTATGTCTGGCAATATCAGATGTGGGGTGTGGGAGGAGAAACAGGTCAACTCCCTGTTTGAAGTGTGGCAGGCAGGATCAGGTGTGGGGTGGGGGGAGAAACAGCCCAAGTGTCTTTTTGGTGTGTGACAGGATCAGGTGTGGGGTGGGGTGTGTGGCAAAAAAAGGACATAAAGTCAGGTGTGTTTTGCTATATACCCAAGAATCCACCTGTTCACCCATAGATTTAATTTCTTTATCCATGGCTTCCTTCCACTTCATTTGTTCAATTTTGGGTAATGCCAATACTTCCTTATAGTTTCTTGGCTCAAAGCATATATCACATACCTTTACTTCACTAGCAGAATACCTGTCAGCTGGAATCCCCTTGTTCCATTGCTCTGACCTGCATGGCATTGACAGTTCTTGTGCTTCAACCTTCTCTTGCTTCATATCTTAGTCGTGATCTTCTCATGAATCCTTTTCTTGTTCCTTTTCAGCTTCTCCTTCTTGAACGCTGACACATCACTAAGTGAGTTACCGTCACTACATGTGTCACCATTACTAAGTGGATCATTCCAAAAATTGGCATCAATTCTATTCCAAATTTGCTCTGCAAAGCTAGCAGACCTGGAAATCACTATTCTCTTGCTCCCATCACTAAAGCGATAGCTTTTTGAGCCAGGCTCATAGCCCGTAAACCTGAGCTTTCTAGTCTTTGGTTGACTTTTTCTCCTGATTGCTTTTGGAATATGCACCCATGCATTACTTCCAAACACCTTTAAATGTGCCAGAGATGGCTTATCCCATATAACACTGCATATGGAGTATTATTAATAGAGGAACTCCACAGCCTATTGATTAAATAATTAGCAGACAACATGGCTTCACCCCAATATGACCTGCTCAGACCAGAATCCTCCAGCAGTGAGTCCTTCATTGTTTGTAAGAAACCATTCCACCTCTCGACTACACCATTCTTGGCTGCTGTGTACGGATTTGTGTGTTTATGTTTTTTTTTGTCCCAACCACTATTGAAAACTTGCTGACATGAATTCTGAACCTATGTCAGTTTGCAGCTGACATACTTGTTGTTTATATCTCCTTTCTACAAAGTGTACCCATTGGTTAAATTTCTGTAGCACTTCTATTTTACTCTAGTAAATAGCAGAACCCAAATCTGCTGTAGTCATCTACAATGACCAGTGCATACTTTGCTCTTCCCAAACTGGCTTGCATTGGGCCCACCAAATCTGCATGCACCAGCTCTAGAGCTTTTGTTGTCTGCCTTGTGCTACTCTTTACTGGGAATGCCTTGGACTTCGATGATTTACATACTGCACAGTCCAAGTATGCCTTACAATATATTCTTTCAAGTTTAATCCTTCTCCAAATTGTTGCATCTTTTGCAAAACTCTGAAGCTGGCATGGCCAAGTTTTCTATCCAAGAGATGAACACATGAATCATGTTGTGTCCCATTTCCAAATATTTGAGCACATTGAACTTTTTGCCCCTGCAACACATCAAGGTTATCCTGTTTTATGCCCTGTGCACATACACTCCCATTTCTTTTTATGAGACATCTCCCATTTACAAATGTGGTCTCAAGCCCTTGTTTGTCTAGACTGGAGACACTCAGTAAATTATGCTCCATTTCAGGCACACATAATATATTACTAAACTTTTCTTTCAGACATGGAATCAGCACGTTGCCTTTTTCTATGACTGGCCATTTGCCAAGGCTACTACATCTTCTCCAGCTGGATCCATTGTGAAAAACAATTTAGAATTATTAACAATAGCTAATATTTGCAACAGCAGCTTGTCTATCTGTTGTTTTTCTTCCTTGTAAACAGTCTTTCTTTAAATGAGTCTTATCATCACAGATGAAACACTGCCATTCTGTTTCTTTCTTCTTAGAAAATCTTTGCTGGGCTGTAATCTGGTCTCTTCTGTTACTCTGGTCTCTGAAGACATCCTGTCTGTTGCCCTGGAATGTAATCCGATGTCTTCCGTTGCTCTTCTCTCTCTGCTCCTTGGGCCCTCACCTCAGGAATTTCTCCTCATGGCTTCTTTTAAAATGGCATTTTTGTTCTTCAAAAATCAAACAGGCTTTAAGGGCTTCCATCTGAAATTCCTGTTCTGGTTTGCATTCAAAAATGGCTGAAACAATGTCCCACATTTCATCAAGACTATTTAACATTAGCAGCACTTTCTGAGATTCAGGAATCAGAAATCACTCTGTTCTAACTCAATAGAGTCCGCATGTGCAGCAAATGTTTCTCTACACTCTCTTGTGGTAAGAGCTGGTCTCTGTACAATTATCTCAATAATTGCACAATACTGCATGTTGACACATTCACATGCACACTTCTCAATTTCAGCCAAACCTCCTTTGTAATTTTTAAATCAGCTACATTCAAGAATTGTTCATCTTCCAAACTTAAGATGATGTAGCCCAGTGTCTTATCATGCTGCCTTTGATCTGCAGCTGCTAATGGCCCCTGAGGTATATTTATTAATAACAATATTCCAGAGCTCCTTAGCCTTCAGGAAGCAGTCCATTTTTGCAGCCCAAATAATATAATTTTTCTGTCTCAATCGAGGCAGAGAGCTCTCCTTGAAATCAACAGCCATCCTGCAAGCCTTCTCAGCCTTATTCTCTTTTTTCTTATAACACAGGCTGTCTCTCAGCTTGATTACAGTTCAGTCTTACTGTGGCTCGGTGTGCTCTGGGCCCATAACCTGTCAGAGTCTGTAGCAATCCAGCCAGCACACAAGTAAATAATTCAGCAGGATTCATTTACAGAAGAAACTTCTTTATATACAATTATATAAAACATGATGCATGTATATAATACCCATGCAACTCTTGCAACGTGGTGGAGAGAAGAAGTAGCAAGGACAAGGACAAGAAGTAGAAGTAAGGGCCAGAACTAGAAGCAAGGAGTAAGGACAAATGAACTCTTATATACACAGAACAGATAAGCTAAGCCACACCCAGGCTCTGAGCTCACAACACACCCTGTGTCTTAGTCACCAAACAGTTCCCATTGGCTGACTTGTTGTTATGGCTATTCCAGTTTATAATTTCTTATATACTGACACTAGTCTAATGAAAAGAAGGAGTAGGGATTATATAATAGCAGTATTCCAGTATTTGAGTGGCTGTCCAAAGATGAAGGGGACAAACTATTTACCAAAATGTAATGTGTTTATAATGTTTGGGATGTCTATAATATTGAATGGCTCATTTTGCCGATGGTGATTTCTTTTTAAAAAAACATAATTATGTTAAACAAAAATAATTTCAAGTGTAAGGGTGAGCCACCAATAATAAGATAAAGCAATTTTAAAATAAAAAGCAGTTGTATATTTGCACTGTAACAGCTTGAGCAATATGTGCCATCTGCCATCACAAAAGAACAAAAGTTCTTCAAATGTTCTCCATAAGGAACTAGAACAGCTTGGAGAAATATGTATTTGGTCCTAAGGAAAACTGACTAGCAGTCTTTTTCTATAAATGCTAAATCATCCAAGAGGATTGTAAATTCATTATCACATGTGCAGATATTAATTTGCTAGAAGAACAGTGTACTTAATTAAGGCCATGACTTTCATATTAATTCCTTATGGGATCTGTGTAACTGGGAGGTGGTGTCCAAGGAAGTATTGTGCTTATATTTTATGCTTGTTATAGCTGTATTACAGTACATAATTACTTTGGGAATAATAATATTTTCTGTTGTAGTTAATTTATATGCATGATATAAAAGGAGAATGTAAATGCTAGATTGAAACAGATCCTTTTAAAATAAAACTGAGGCTAGAAACAATGGGAGCTTTTTTGGACAAATGAGAGGATAAAAAGAAAGAGCCATAATCTTTTTAACTATAAGAGCCTTCTGATGTGAGTGAAGGAGGAGAGTGCAAAAGTTGGCTTGAAACTCAACATTGAAAACTAAGATCATGGCTCCCAGCCCTCTCAATTCCTGACAAATAGATGGGGAAGAAATGGAGATAGTAACAAATTTTATTTTCCTGGGCTCCAAGATCACCGCAGATGGGGACCGTAGCCAAGAAATTAAAAGACGCTTGCTCCTGAGGAGGAAAGCTATGGCAAACCTAGACAGCATACTAAAAAGCAGAGATATCACCCTACCAACAAAAGTGTCAAGGCTATGGTTTTCCTAGTTGCAATATATGGCTGTGAAAGTTGAGTGTCAAAGAATTGAGGCCTTTGAACTATGGTGCTGGAGAAGACTCCTGCGAGTCCCTTGGACTACAAGGCAATCAAACTGGTCAGTCCTAGAGGAGATCAACTCTGACCGCTCTTTAGAAGGCCAGATCCTGAAGATGAAACTGAAATACTTTGGCCACTTAATGAGAAGGAAGGACTCACTGGAGATGAGCCTAATGCTGGGAATGATTGAGGACAAAAAAAGAAGGGTATGGCAGAGAATGAGGTGGCTGGATGGAGTCACTGAAGCAGTCGGCTTGAGCTTAAATGGTCTCCGGGGTATGGTAGAGGACAGGAAGGCCTGGAGGAAAGTTGCAATATATAGTTGCAATTAAAGAAACTTGGTGGGATGAGACTCATGACTGGAAGATACTGATGGAAAGATACAAATTGTTAAAAAATGCCAGACCTATAAAAAAAGGTAGTGGTGTTGCATTATATGTAAGAGATCACTACATATCTACAAGGATGCACAAGACCAAGGATGAAAACTCCCTAGAATGTATATAGATCAATATAAAAGGAAAAAAGAGCGTCATTGCATAGGTGTACACTACAGACCATCCAACGGAGGAGAAGGAATAGATGAACCTTTTAGCTAACAGCTAACAGCAAACAGTTAACAAATGTATACAGGAAACATGCCACAATAGTAATGGGGGACATTAACTACCCTGACATCAACTGGGAAATAAACTGTATCAAGTGGGAGATCGAACAGGTTCCTAACCAACCTAGCTGACAATTTTGCCATCCAAAAGGTAGAGGAGGAAACTAGAGGAAAAGTGATATTGGACCTAATTCTTACTAACAAGAGAAAAAGTGATGGATGTGGTTGAAGTTACTGGGTGAGAGTGACCATGCCATATTGGAATTCAACATAATGCATATTTAAAGCAACAGAGCATAATTAAACAAGCTGATTTTAAAAAGAGCTGACTTTAAGAAACAGACTTTAAAAGAGCTGATTTTAACAAACTCAGAGAAAAGGTGGGAAGGATTCCATGAACAAAAATCTTAAAGGGGAAAACAACCTAGGATGTTTGGAAAATTCTGAAAAATATTATCAAACCAACACAGTCCAGCACAATATCACTGAAAAAGGAAACATGAAATCCAAAGGGAAACCAGCATAGTTGCACAAAGATCTCTCTGAAAAACTAAAAAGACAAAAAAGATAAATGTAGCAAATGGAAAGAAGGACACACAACTAAGGCAGAATATCAGCAGAGAGCCCGAATCTGCAAAGATGAAGACAGGAAAGCAAAGGTTCTGAATTAGACTTGCAATAAAAATAAAGCAACATTATAATCAGAAGCTGGGTTTGTTAAAAACAGACCATGCCAAACAAATAGCCAGAACTTGCCAAGATGAAATCAGGAAATGTAAGGCTCAGAATAAAATAAGACTTGTAATAAATGTCAAAAATAATTTTTAAAAAAACTTTATTTCAAAATATTAATAAAAAAAAGTCATGGAAACAATTGGCTCACTAATAGGAGAAAATGGTAAGAAAGCAACAGGTAAATAGAGAGAAAGCAGAACTTCTCAATTCATTCTTTGCATCTGTCTTTATGCAAAAAGAAAATACAGCCCAACATGTTAATAACAAAACTGCAAAGGGCAGACTCGGAATGCAAATTAAAATAGGCAAGGAAATAGTAAAAGCACACCTGGCTGCTCAGATAAGTTCAAATCACCAGGTTGTGATAGATTATATTTTAGAGTTAGGAGCTAGTAGAAGAGATATCAAAACCACTAAAGCATATTTTTCAAAGATCCTGGAGAATTGGAAACTACCAGAAGACTGGAAAAAAGTTAATATGGTTCCCATCTTCAAGAAAAGGAAAAAAACAGATGCAGGACATCAATACCTAGGAAGATACTAGAAAAAATAATGAAGCAACAAATCTGCGAACAACTGCAAGCAAGCAAAATTATAACAAGTAGCCAACATGGGTTTGCCAAAAACAGATCATGTCAAAGAAATCGTATTTCATTCTTTGATAAAGTGACTAGGAGACCAGCAAAATGGACATAGTATACTTGGACTTTGACAGAGTTGATCACAACTTACTTCTTGCTAAGCTAGAAAAATATGGGATAGATGCTGAAGCCAAATATGGGATAGAGGCTGAAGCCAAATACCCAGAATCACTGGCCATTATTTTAGGTGATTTCAACAAAGGTAACTTAAGGAAAGAGCTTCCAAAATATTTTCAGCATATCAATTGTCCCACTAGAGGCAAGAATACTTTAGACCATTGCTACACAACACTGTCCTTACAACAAGCAGCTGTGGGACACTCTGATCATTGCATGATTTACCTTGTACCTGCCTACAGACAAAGACTTCAAACCAAGAAACCAACAATTAAATCAGTGAGGGCCTGGACTGAGGAGGCAAAGTTAAAACTACAGGTCTACCTTGACTGCACTGATTGAAATGTTTTTGAAAATACCTCTGCAAACTTAGACGAATTCAGAGATACTGTAACATCATATGTCAGCTTCTGTGAAGACCTATGTGTACCGACTAGGAACTTGCGAATATACAGTAACAATAAATTTTGGTTCACAGCTGAACTTAAGCAGCTACGTCGTACCAAAGAGGAAGCCTACAGAAAAGGTGATAGAATGCTATACAATCAGGCCAGAAACATATTAACAAGGGAGATCAGAGCAGCAAAAAGAAGCTACTCTGAAAAGCTAAGAAATCAGTTCTCAACAAACGAACCAGCAAACATGTGGAAAACTCTTAAAAATATCACCAGTTACAGCAAACCTCCTTCTGAAGGAAGGAAATCAACAACTGGCAGATGACCTGAATGTGTTTTACTGCAGGTTTGAAAGGAAACTACAGCCACCTATCTCCACAAACCCCATCCCAGACACACCAACAATGGTCAAACTTCCTGCAACTGGCCTCCTCTCAGACACACCAATAACAGCCAAACCTCCTGCAATTGACCCCATCCCATTGGGTTCACAACCCCTGGTGATCACAGAAAAGGAAGTGCAAGATCTATTTCACAGACAAAAGCCAGGAAAAGCACCAGGCCCAGACAAGATAACTTCTTCTTGCTTAAAAGTCTGTGCTGACCAATTGGCCTCCATCTTCACCCAAATCTTCAATAAATCACTAGAGATGTGCCATGTTCTTTCTTGCTTCAAAGGCACCACTATCATCCCAGTGAAGAAGAAGCCCTCCATCAAGGAACTGAAGACCAGTTGCGCTAACATCTGTAGTTATGAAAAGCTTTGAAAGGCTAGTGATGTCCCACCTGAAAACCATCATGGATCCACTGTTAGACCCCCTGCAATTTGCATCCCGAGCAAATAGATTGACAGATGATGCTGTTAATATGACTCTGCACTACATCCTACAACATCTTGAATCTCCAAAGACCTACGCAAGGGTCCTCTTTGTAGACTTCAGTTCAGCATTTAATACCATCATACCGGGCATTCTTCTAACTAAACTAAATCAGCTAGCGGTACATGAACACACTTGTAAGTGGATCACAAGCTTCCTAACAATCAGGAAGCAGTAGGTGAAGCTAAGCAAAATCACATCAGATACCTGTACAATTAGCACATCCCCCACCCAAGGATATGTGCTTTCTCCACTTCTCTTCTCTCTATATACCAGTGATTGCATCTCAAATGATCGATCTGTTAAACTACTGAAGTTTGCAGATGATACAACAGTGATTGGTCTCATCTGCATACAGATGTGAGGTTGAACAACTAGCCTCATGGTGCAACCAGAACAATCTGGAACTGAACACACACAAAACCGTAGAAATGGTGGTAGATTTTATACTACCATACTACCACATTTTACAATAATAGACAACACAGAATCAACAGTAGAGACCTTCAAATTTCTAGGTTCTATCATATCTCAAGATCTAAATTGGACCTAACATCAAAACCGTCATCAAAAAAGCACAACAAAGAATGTTCTTTCTGCGCCAACTCAGGAAGCTCAAACTGCCCAAGGAGCTGCTGATCCAGTTCTACAGAGGAACTATGTAGTCTGTCATCTGCACCTCTATAACTGTCTGGTTTGGTTCTGCAATCCAACAAGACAGACACAGACTTCAGAGAATAATTATTATTTTTTTAAAAAAATAATCTTTATTTACATTTTCCATTAAAAAAAACACAAAAAATAACAACACACCATATAAATAACATACAAGACAACATAACAGATAACAAATATATCTGCAAGTACATTATATTCCGAGGGAGATAGAACAACTTATCTCTCTTTATACATCAATTAGGTCTATCCGACCTCACTTTATTAATATAATATAGGTTTTTCAATAAATATTTTTCCTCTTTTCAATTGGGTTGTATCTTTCTCTTCGCTAACCAAGTATATAATTTTTCCCAGGATAAACATGTTTGAGTTAGATCTTTCTCTTTTAATTTTTTAGTCAATTTATCTGCTTCCGCACAGTCCAAAATCTATTTTATAGTTGCTTCCTCCGATGGGATATTTTTATTTTTCCAAAATTGTGCGTATATCAATCTCGCCACTGTGATGATGTGTAGGGCTAAATACCATAAGTCTTTTTTTTATATTATCCGGTTTGGAGCCAAGCAAGCATGTCTCTGGTGCCCAATCAATCTTTTGGTTTACAATCTCATTAAGCCATTTTTTAATTCTTCCCCAAAACTTAACTGCTTCCGGGCATGTCCACCATTGATGATAATAGCTGCCTCTTTCCTGCCCACATTTCCAACATTCCGCCGATTGTCCAGTGAACATTTTAGCCAATCTATCGGGGGAAAGGTGCCACCTGTATATCATCTTATAGATATTCTCTTTATATGCCGTGGATACTACAGACTTCATATTCTCACACCAAATCCCTTGCCATTTGTCTAAGTGAATTGAGTAACCGAAATTTTTCCCCCAGGCGATCATTGTATCTTTAATTATCTCCTCACCTATCTCTAATCTCTAATCTCATTAATAATTTGTAACTTTTTGCAATCATGCCTTTTTCTTGTCCCATCAAAATTTTGTCTAATTCTTGTAGGTTCACATGTATGCCTTTCCCATTTCTATCTTTCTTAAATTTAGATTGAATCTGTAAGTAGGTCCACCAGTCCACTTGTATTCCTAGAGAATTCAATTCCTGTTTAGATTTTAAATTTCCCTGTGCATTCAATAACTCCTTATATATTAATTTATTTGTCGGATTGTAGATTTTGGGATATGTCAGTGCTTCCACCAGTGATATCCAGCACGGTGTTTTAATATAATATTTTTTGCTAATCTTTTCCCAGTTTCGAATTAGGATATTTCTTATATAATGTCTAGTAAACCATTTGCTTTGTGGGTTACTGTCTCGCCAGAGGGCCATATGCCAGCCCTGTTGTAGGTCATAACCTTCTAATTTAAGAAGACGATTGTTACCTAAGGTAATCCATTCTTTTACCCATACTAACAAAGCTGCTGAATAATAATTCTCCCAACAAGATAAGCCCAGGCCCCCTCTTTCTTTTATCTCCTGCATCATCTTTCTTTTAATCCGTGGCTTTTTCCCCTGCCAAACAAATTTAGTTAGTATTTGATTCAATTCCATAAAGAATTTTTGGGATAGGTTCGCTGGAGCCGTTTGAAATAAGAAATTAAATTTCGGTAGAATATAGGATTTAACTGTTGTTACTCGTCCCAGAAGTGAAAGTTGAATTTTACCCCATTTATCTAAATCTTTCCTTATTTGAATTAGTAATTTATTATAGTTGTCTTCTTGTATACTCGAGCATCTGCCAGATAGCCAAATTCCCAGGTATTTAACTTTGTTAACTACTTTCAATCCAATCGCTTCCTGTAAACTCCTCTTATCTTCCTCTAAAATATTTTTCGTTAATAAATTTGTTTTTGTTTTTTTTGTTAATCAGTAATCCTGCGACTGCTCCAAATTCCTCAATCAATTCTAATAAGTATGGGCCGGATTTTGTAGGGTCTTCTAAAATGAAAGCCATACCATCTGCAAAGGCCTGGGTTTTGTATACCTGTTGTCCAATTCTGAGGCCTTTTATTCTTTCCTCATTCCTTATTTTTCGTAGTAGGGTTTCTAGTGATAAAATAAATAATAAAGGGGATAGGGGACAACTTGTCTTGTGTCTTTGCACTTCAGAGAATAATTAGAACTGCAGAAAAAACAATTGCTACAACCTGCCTTACACTGAGAACCTGTATACTGCATGAGTCAAAAAGTGGGCTGTGAAAATATTTACAGACCCCTCGCATCCTGGACATAAATTATTTCAATTCCTACCCTCAAAACGATGATATAGAGCACTGTATACCAAGACAACTAGATACAAGAACAGTTTTTTCCCGAACATCATTCTGATAAACAAATCATTCCCTCAAACTGTCAAACTATTCACTAAGTCTGCATTACTATTTCTATTGGTCTTCTCATCGTTCCTCTCGCCCATCTCCTCCCACTTGTGACTGCATGACTGTAACTTTGTTGCTTATATCCTTGCAATTTATATTGATATTGCTTGTTTCCTAGTATGATTCGATTGCTTATTGTGCCGTTTGACTGTCACTGGGTGTTGTGCCTTGTGATTCTTGACGAGTGTATCTTGTCTTTTTATATACACTGAGAGTATATGCACCAAAGACAAATGCCTTGTGTGTCCAATCACACATGGCTAAAAAAGAATTCTATTCTATTCTATTCTATTCTATTCTATTCTATTCTATTCTATTCTATTCTATTCTATTCTATTCTATTCTATTCTATTCTATTCTATTCTATTCTATTCTATTCTATTCTATTCTATTCTATTCTCACCACCAGATAGATTTGTAACTGGCTGACAAAGCATCCTCAACATGTAGTCCTTAATGAAATTACATCTACGTGGAGGGACATCTCTGTCTATCTGTCTCATATAATAGAGTTCTCCAATGTTATTATTTAAATACTGCCCTGTGTAATACCAGGTAAAGGTAAAAGTTCCCCTCGCACACATGTGCTAGTTGTTCCTGACTCTAGGGGACGGTGCTCATCTCCATTTCAAAGCTGAAGAGCTAGCGCTGTCTGAAGACGTCTCCGTGGTCATGTGGCCAGCATGACTAAATGCCAAAGGTGCACGGAGCACTGTTACCAAAGGTGGTCCCTATTTCTCTACTTGCATTTTTTATGTGCTTTTGAACTGCTAGGTTGGCAGAAGCTGGAACAACGGGAGCTCACCCTATTACTCAGCACTAGGGATTTAAACTGCTGAACTGCTGACCTTTCGATCAACAAGCTCAGCGTCTTAGCCACTGAGCCATCATGTCCCTAATGTAATACCAGGTAGACACAATCTATACTATTTCCACAGCGTTCAAAAGGAATGTTGATGTTAAATGTTCCAGAATAGCATTTGTAAAGTGTTATGCAACTGTGGTGCTACACAAAGAGTCTAAGAATAGGCTTTTATTAACATTCCTTGAGCTCTTTCTGTGAATATGAGCAAACTAAAAGAGCCATGGAACCTTGTTTTTACCTTGTTCTTTTCTATCATTATCATCAACGTCAGCATCATCATTATTTTAGTCTCAGAAAATGCAAGAAAGTTTGAGATAAAAATTATGATTCAGCCTAAAATCACATCTCTTTAATTCTTCACTTTGTTACAAATAAGTCATTAAAAATAATGTTGTCATTAGGTATATCTGGGGTAACAGCATATTATAATTTTCTCTGTTTTCTATCAATACTTTGCAAATTATATGGAGAAAAGCTGAAAAAAAATGAATTGTATCAAATAAATTCTCTGGCATTTACCTTTCAGCAATATTGCTTGAACAGTTTTAATTTCTAATGACTTCTTAAATGAAAATGCTTGCTAATTGCATTGTACTAAATGTGCTGCAGGTTATTTAATTGTCTAAAAGCAATCACTTTAATGTTAGTTGTTCAAATTGCTTTTAAGTAGTGCCCTTTCCATAAGCATTAACTTTTTTTAGATCATTCTGAGGCCATAAATCAATGAGAATAGAATAGAATAGAATAGAATAGAATAGAATAGAATAGAATAGAATAGAATAGAATAGAAGAATTGGAAGGGGCCTTGGAGGTCTTCTAGTCCAACTCCCTGTTCAGGCAGGAAATCCTATATCATTTCAGACAAATGGTTGCCCAATCTCTTCTTAAAAACGTCCAGTATTGGAGCATTCACAACTTCTGGAGGCAACTTGTTCTACTGATTAATTGTTCTAACTGTCAGGAAATTTCTTCTTAGTTCTAGATTGCTTCTCTCCTTGGTTAGTTTCCATCTATTGCTTCTTATCCTACCCTCAGGTGCTTTGGAAAATAGTTTGACTCCCTCTTTTTTGTGGCAATCCCTGAGATATTGCAACACTCCTATCATGTCACCCCTAGTCCTTCTTTTCATTAAACTAGACATGCCCAATTCCAGCAACCATTCTTTATAGATTTTAACCTCCAGTCCACTCAAAGAGTGGAGACCTTGACAGTCTGGCACACCTTGGCTTCTTGACTTCTCCCGATCCTTCTGAAGTGGCTTTTTCGGCTTAGATGATGTGGCCAGGGTTGCTTTCAGCTGGGCTGTTGGTTATCAAACACTCAGTGGCTTGATAACCTTGCTCTTTGTTGTGTCTAGAAATACATTCCTACCCCCTTCCCACCCCTTCTCCTCCATGTGGCAACTGAAGAATAGAAAGATGGCTGTGGCCAGTTTCAGTTCAAAGTTGAACAGAATAATTGAGAGATAATTTTAATAAACAATAATTTGTGATGAATAAACTCTTAGACTAATTCAGTCTACTCGTCTTTCATAAAGTTTTACAAAAAAAATATCCAAAGACCCTAAAGAGCAATACCTTCATTAAATTTAGTCTAATAAATACCACAACTGGGCAATCAGAATAAAATTAATTGATCTAATAAAGTGTAGTTTGGCATGCATTCAGTAGACTAAATGTTAAAAATGCCAATTAATTTCCAGGGACAGGATTTTCTTTAAACTGAATTAAAAAGAAATGTTTCCTTTAGTTTGTAAAAAAAAAGATAACTTTAAAAACTAGTAACAGTGGGCACATTCCACATCCAGTGAAAGTATGTGAGTATTCTGCAATTAATGCCACCCAGAAGTACTAACAGATAGACAATATCAAATGCTAGTTGTCATTTTAAAAAGTGTATTTGTTTTATTCTTGCTTGAGGCAACAGAACACAGTCAAGTAGAGTTGTTTTTCTTCCTTGCCAATCAAATGTCCAAAAAAATATATTTCCCATATTTTCTGGCTTTATATGAATATCACAGTCATAGCAGTGAGCTTCTTCTTAAGGTTGCCCTGTGAAGCAGATTGCCTGTCCCTTCATTTACTCCATATGTTTTCCCTGACTTTTTCATATTTTCAATGTTTATGTTTATCCCTTGCAGAAATATAGCTATAATTTAGATCAGATAACAAGAAACCTTTAAACAAAAATCATATTTCAAATAAACTATCCCATGAACAGACCATTCACAGCATCTACTTCCTGTAAAATTACAGGAGTTTCTCAAGGAGTGATAGCAATAGAATCCCAGAGGGTATGTTGGAGTTGGAGGAGAAGCTAATTGTCTTTTCTCTGGGTATAACATTATCACTGAGGATGCTCATAGAGGAGAACTGGACCTACCAGCTCAGCAGGAGACAGAAGAAAACAAGAATCCATCTGACCTTATAAAGCAGATGGCTTGTCTGTCTTCTTGGTCCAAGCAAAACATTTCTCAAAGATAGACCAAATACCAAATGAATACTCCCTGATTTGCTCCTAATTCCAAATAGTTTTTAATTGTTTAAATGTAGTTTTAAATTTCTGATTTCCAGGCTATGTTGACCTCTAGGTGTTAAAAGAAATGCTATGTGGCTGGAAATCTGAGAAATATATTTGTTATTTAGACTAAACTATTTCTATTGAATATTCTTTGAATTAAACCGAATTAGAATAATAGGCTATGGACCTGTGAAAGACTAAAATAATTCTGCTTCCTGAGGTCTTTAAATTGGTAAATAATAGTTGCTGGGCAACATATCTCAGATTCTCAAAATTTAATGAACAACATGTTGTAGAGAGTAAGGGAGGTTATTTTGTAAGAACCATTACCTAGGCAAAGAGGACTGAAACATTATTTAAGTCTTGGGATACAACATAATATTTGGAAGCCATTCATATACTTCTCTGTACTCACTGGAATATAAGGGGAGGGGTGGGGCTGGGGGGCAAAGAACAATCAGACTTGCAAGATTCTGTTGTTATTGCTAATCTGAATAAAGTGTAATTCTAGACTTCCTGCACAATTGTTTTTCTGGTCTGGTCTACCTAGTGGACTGACATACAATATACTGTTGCAGCCTGTTAAGTAAAGAATATTTTGTACACATTCTTAATGCAGGTTAAAGAAATGTTGCAACATTTCCGGTACTTTGTGTGATGGGGCAATTAATAAATGATTTCTTTTTAAAAACACAATAAGTCTTGTCTGTGGAGAGCCACTGCTGAATGTAATATTATATACACACCAGTTGCAGAAATTAGGATAAAGTCCTAATAAGAGCCATTTAGTGTGACTTTATTTGGTTTGGCTCCTATCAAGAGCTTAAAACTTAGGATAACAGAGTTTAAAGGGAACTTGGGAGGCTTTTAGACTAACTTCCTGCTTGAGCAGGAGACCCTATATCAGTGATAGTTAACCTTTTCCAGACTGAGTGCCAAAGTGCAGGCACGTGAATGTGCGTGTGTGCGCCCAAACCCCCAAAATGCAATGCACATGTGGCCCCATACATGCGCCCTGCCCCATGCATGCATGTGCAGCCCTCCACATGCACCCTGCCCCCTGCATGCATACACAGCCCCCCTGCATGTGTGTATGCCCCCTGCATGCGCGCACAGGCCCCCACATGCACGCACAGACACCCCTCACATGCGCAGCAGAGACCTGACAACCAGCTGGCCAGCGGGAGGCATGCACGCATGTGCAGCAGAGCTGAACTGGGGTGACGGCTAGCGTGCCCACAGAGAGGGCACTGTGTGCCACCTGTGGCATGCGTGCCATAGGTTCGCCATCACGGCCCTATATCATTCTGGCCAAATGGCTGTCCAAACTCTTCTCTGTCACTCTTCCTCCAGTGATGGAGCACCCGCAACTTCTATAGGGAAGCTATTCTGTTGATTAATTGTTCCCACTGTCAGGAAATTTCTTGTTAATTCAAGGTCCAATCTCTCTTCAGAAGAGCAACCCTTCTGATCTCTAACATATAGTATTGCCAGAAGCTGCAAACATGGATGTTTATGTTATGGTCATTCATGTTCATGGGACACCTTTTATAACTGCCAAGGAAATATGTCTGACAATTAAAAAAAAAAAAAAGGAAAACCTGGCAGCGAAGAAAGCAAATGATTAGAGCATGAAAGATAAATCTTAAATCTTTAAGATTCAAAACCAAACTTTCAGGCCTTGGTTTTTGGAACACTTACAGTATATATATTGCTCAAGACACCTGGATTACACACACACACACACACACACACACACACACACACACACACACACACTACTGCCAGGAGAGCGTAAGCTCTGCAATGTAATTTTCTCTCTTGCTTCTCAAAAAACCAAGAGGAAAATATATTTTTTAAAAAAAAATGATTAAAATTTAAAACATTTGATGCTTTCTGTTGTGTCCAGAACTTTTCTACAGATTCTTTGCTGGAAAAATTTGAAGGCTGCTGATTTCCTCATTAAAGTTATCTTTGATTTAAGTAGCATAGGAAGAGTATATCTAAAAAATCTATAGTGGTGAAAACACAGCAATATATCCACCTAAAATTTTACATGGTTGTTGTCTCTAAAAGGTTTACCATTCCACCTGCTTAAATCCTATTTTGTTCCAAAAAGAAAGAGCTATAGGGTCTCCTCTTTGAGCAGGGAGTTGAACTAGAACAGAGGTCTCCAACCTTGGCAACTTTAAGACATTGGGAGTTGAAGTCCACAAGTCTTGGACTTCAAGACTTGGTTGGAGACCTTGGAACTAGAAGACTTCCAAGATCCCTTACAACTCTGTTATTCTGTTAAGTAGTAGAAAGCATTAAGTATTAAAGTGTAACTTGCTGTTATTCCTGGGCTCAGGTCATCAGTAAGATCAAAATTGAGTGAGTCTTTTGAATTGGTTCTTGCTTTTTTATTATTTTTTAAAGATGTCTCACAGCTCCCAATTATGTCATCCTGGACATGCTAGGAATATATCAGAGAAAATGGAAGTCTTTCAATCTTGCTGAGCCATCTCAGCTACAGCAGAATTGGAAATGACAGCTGACATATTTAATTAAGAATTGGTTGTCCCTACCTACCCTAGTACTTTATTCTTCATGGAAATGTCTCAAGGAAAGCGAAACCTTTTAAAGTTAACTGTAAATACTGGGAAGCTGCTGAATATTTTATGGATTAAAACATGCATTACTCGGGGTTGGGGGATAAAATATTTCTAATATTTCATGCACACAGAAGAACAGATTGTCAACGTGGATTGTTTAATTGAAATGTGTAACACTTGTCTCATGGGTTATCAGCATATTGTGTGTTGGATATCTGTAAGGATATCCAATGGAATTATGAAGAAAGACAGCTCTTTGGTGTATGCAAAGAGAGTTTGGGAATAATTTATGTTCAGTCTGCTGCAATTTTAATTAGCACAGAGACAAGGAAGGAAAGGAAAACTCAGATGTTGTCAAAAATAGAAGGGTTCACTCGTTCGTAAAATTCAGTTCTTAATTATACCAAAATAATCAACCTGGAGTCATGCTTTTAAAAATCACAGACTAATTAGGCTACATCTTCCAAAATTATGTCCTATCCATGACAGTTTTGTTAGTGGAGTACTGCTTGTCTTCTACCATTTGAGACACTTTCTCTACTCATGTTATTCAACTAAAACATTTAAATATTCATTAATTTTCTAATTAGCCAATTAGAATTGAACATTACATTACTTCAATATAGAAACTTTATTGTGGCATTCAGTTGAGCACACTTACTTTAAAGTGCAATATCCAGAGACTATATCAATTAGGTTTAGGAAATCACTTTAATAATATATATTATAAGCAATTCAATAATCTGTTGAAAATATAAAATACATCAACGGTGGACTTAATTCAGTTACCTTGAGGAAGCTATTTCTTAACTTCCTCCAAAGTTGGTTTTTATATGTTTTCAAGGAACCAAGTTAAGAAGGAGGTAATGTAAAGTAAGGAAAATAACCGTAAGCATCTTCTGATTCCTCTGTTTTCTTTTAAAACGACTAGCAAATGCCTTCTGGAGAAGTAGGTGGGATTAAAAATTCACAATTATTAGAACATTAACCACAATGGGTTCTTGAATTGGCAAACTAAGGAAAAGACTCACAAAGAATAGATTCTATGTTGGGGCTGCCCATCTCTTGAATTTACCAAAGGAATTAACACGGCAATAGTCATGACCTGATTGTATCTTATCCAGGTCTCCCATCCTGCCCTTCTAGCTTCCCAGTGAGAAATGCCCTGCTTACTTAAAAAAGAGTATCAGGATTTCCACTTCAAAGAATCCTAAGCATTTGGTGAGTCAATGGGGGAATAGAAATTGCACTGCATATTTGCTTGGAAATTAGCAAAAAGAATTTCTCTCTGCCCTTTAAAAAGGCATCTATTTATCTGTGTAAGAAAAGGAACAGATAGTAGCCAAACCACACCACCAGCTTCGTCTACTTTCATATAACATTGTGACATATAGAAAAGGGGTGAGACTTGAAGATTTGAACTCGAAAGCTGCTGACACTGCTGTTTCTGTTCAAAGAAGAAAACCCTAACCCTAACTTTTCTTCGTTTCCATTATGTTTAGTTTCCTTTGCATGCACTGACTAGGAAAAAAGTGTTCGTTTTTTAATGTAGGAAGAAGTAATGTAGGAAGATCAGTCATTCTGGCAAGGAGACTTATGTATATACTATTAAAACTCACAGATTTGTTTGCTTGAAACTTCAATTGAGGGCAACAGTTTTTGAGTCAATGTATCTTAAATGTGCTAATTTATAGAATGGAGTCAAAATCCAGGACCTATGACTCATGTGGGATTGAAATTAGGCAAATTATGCCGGCCTCAGTGCATCTGCACTACTGCAAAACTGTGTTCTGCTGTGGTCGGAGAATTGTCATTTCCAATTCTTTTTTCCACAAGGAAAGACAATGAGAAAGTCAAAAGGAAGTTAGAAGTCCCAAGCCACTAGGCAGGTAAGTGACTGCTCCTGGGTGAAGGAGCAAGGGTACACGGAATTGCAGCAAAAAACATGGAGGGCCTTGGGGGTCCAGGAGTAATAGATAAGAAAATATCTCTGAAACAATGTCCCAGTGGCTCATAGTTGTTTAGTTTACACTAACAGACCAGATAGCAAAGTAAATCCTAGTCTCCAGAGATGGATCATATGTTGGATTCTTGAAGAGGTTTTTGGAATCTGTTGGGAAGCTGCTTATCATACTGCCCAGTAGTCTTTCCATCTAAAGTAACAAAGGTGTTGTAGAATTTTAGAATGATTTTGTCTGAGACAAACTCAATATCTCTCATATTGACCATGAATTGGACTCTGCAATTAATGCATTCCTTATAGTCAGATTATTTCAGTCAATAAACCTGTGTGACATTACTTGCTTTGGGTATTTGTGTGCAGAGATTTTCTTCAGGAAGGTGGATCAGTGGCCTAGAGCAGTGGTCACCAACTCGTGGTCTACAGACCACTGGTGGTCCGTGAGAAAATTTTGGTGGTCTGCAGAGAAATCTTTGCATTTCCCTCAAGGAATCCAGACAAAATTTCTCATAGACAGCAAAGCTGGGGTTGATTCTGGCTGCTTCTCTCTGCTGTAATGCTTCCTGGATGCCATTTACCACTCCAAGCCCTAAGTGCCGCCTCATCAGTCCCCCGTAGCAGCTGGCCTCCAGCCGGCAGGTCGAGCCCAGCGCTGGCTCTCGTATACCAAGCCGAGCCCTTCATCTACTTCAAGCCATCCCCCATTAGGGGACCTCATGAAGCCCTCACTGCCCTTTCCATCCTTCTGCCCCCAGCCAGCCTTTTGGATGAGGTGGAAATACTGGATCTTCGGAGGCTGGGTGGCTTCAGCCGGGAAGAAAAGGAAGAAGAGCAGCAGCGGTTCCAGGAGGAGGAGGAGGAAACCTGGTAGTAGGGGTGGGTTCTAAAATTTTTTACTACCGGTTCTGTGGGCATGGCTTATTTTGTAGGCGTGGCTTGATGGTCATATGACAATTCTTTAGGATTTAGCAGAGCTACTGGCCTACAGGGCTTTTAACTGGTTGCAGAGCTGTACCAATCTACTCATTTGTTTTTGCAGGCACCGGTCTACTCATGTATTTTTGCAGGCACCGGTCTACTCATGTATTTTTGCAGGCACTGGTCTACTCATGTATTTTTGCAGGCACCGGTCTACCACTGCCTTTTACCACTGATCAGCTGTAGGGCGGCCCTTTGAAGCCCCGCAGCAAGAGTTTAAACAGTTTTTTTCCTTATAACTGTTGTGGCCTGCCAGCGGACTGCGCGGATCATGGCTGATCCCGACGATGAGGAGGCTGGTGTGGTGTTGCGCCAGCAGCCTGCGCAGCCGGCGCTTGACAGCGAGGAGGCTGAAGAGGATGTGGTGCCAGAGGCAGAGACTCAGCCAGGGCCTTCAGAACCTCCAGAGGCTCCTTGAAGTGGAGAGAACGAAGTGGAGGAGCCTCTTCTCAATGCTCGAGCATGCAGGGCTGCCAAAAGGTAGGAGTGGCTACTCAGGAGGAGGAGGTCTCCTCGAGAGTAAGGCTTGAGGATAATTGGCCACTCCCTTAGCCTATTTAAGTCACACGCGTTAGTAAGTTTCTTGCTGGAAACAACTTGTAATTATCATCAGAGCATTTTTGGAAAAGTCTTATCGTATTTTGTTTTCTGGGCTGGTTGCCAACCTTTGCCAGACTTTGATTTATTCTTGCTACTTAATAAATTTGATAAGGACCATTGGTGTGTGTCAATATCCTCGGAAATCCGGAGCTGCGGCAGAACAATAGCCCATCAGCTGGGACTCAGGAGGCAGCAATAGATTGGAGGTGGGGCCAAATAAAAGGTAAGAGTAGTGGGGCGGGAGGGTGGGGGCGGAGGAGGCGGGAGGGCAGAACCGGTTCGATGATGTCATATCATCACCGCTACCGGCTCGGCAGAACCAGGCCGATCCGGGAGGAACCCACCACTGGTATCTTTGCCTGACTTTTCCACACAAAGGCTTGTCTCCCACCTGGCTCTTTCTCCTTCTTTCCCTGAGGCTCTTTCTGGGGGAAAAAAGACCCCTTCCTCTTTTTGTACCCAGCTGGAACTTTCCAAAGGTCACTTTTTCAGCATTAGCTGCCCAAATCCCCTTTGATTGTGATTTTTAAAAATTATTATTATTTACATTGGCCGTCCCTTTCCGGACATCTTCATTTTTCTCATTGATTACCCCCCCCCCAACCATTACTTTTCTAAGTCCTCCATTTGCTTCCAACCTGCTTTTTTTTTGCCTGTGTGATTTAAAAACAAAGATTTAGAAACACCAGGCTTTAAAGTCTTCTCTTTGTATTGGCCTATGCATTTAAAATGGGAATGAGCATAAAACTTAAAAGAAATTTAGCATGAAGCAAGGGAACTGAGATTTGTTAGCTTTGCTTTCTATGCTGCATTTCCTTGATTATGTTGTGCAAAAAATAATAATGGTGCACCGGTTAAGATTCTAGGTTGATGGTGATTAAATTTAAAATAGGACAGTTATGAACAGTGTGCTGTAATGTAGGGAAGAAATGATAAACTTGTCCCCATCCATGACTACCTTTAGGGTGCCTTTTAAATCAACAATTAGTTAGATTTTCATTTTGACTTGTGCCTGGGTGGTGATTGGGGCCGCCAATTGTCTGAAGGGGATAAACAGTTTAATCACCTCTAGTTTTGAACTACTGTATTGCACCAGCCTGGATAAAGCATCTAGAAAGTTTCTCCCCCTGGGAAGTAGTTAAATCAGTTAAAGTACTGGGCCCACTGAGCCTGTTTCAAGATTTCTAAATTTTTATGGTCAGTCTATAATTCAAATGGAGGTTTCCCTTCTTCTAGAAAATATCTCCAAGTTAGGAGCATCCAGTGTACTGCATAGGCTTTCTTCTCTCAGTCAGTCCATCTCTTCTCTGCCTCATTTAGCTTTTTAGAAGTGTAGGCGCATGACTGCAGAACCCCTTGTTCATTTTCCTGAAGTACTGCACCCTCTTGACAATGCTATGTTAAATTTAATTTTTTTTAGACATTGAAATGTGCAGAAATTCCAACCACCCATACATTGCTCATTCATTAGGCTTTAAAAAAAAAAGACTGCCAAAGAATCTTATTTTCAATACAAATGGAAAAGTTTAGCAAGCTAAAGTATATATATTTTTATAAATTTATATGTTTTTAATATCCTTTTAAGAGTGAAACTCAGTTATGAACAGGTTTAGGCTATGATTATTTTCTTGAACATTGCATTATGCCTGTTCCCCACTTTATAAATTTCTCAAACTATTCATCACGCACTGCTAATCTATCACTAATTTTGTAACAAAATTATATATGAACTAATCCCTGAAGTTTTCTTAGCAATGTTTTTCAGAAGTGGTTTGCCATTGCCTGTTTCCTGAGCTGAGAGAGAAGAACTGGATCAAGGTCACCTATCTGGCTTTATATCTAAATTGAGACTGCATCTCATAATCTTCCAGTTTCTAGCCTGATGTCTTATTCACCACATCAAATTGGCTCTCATTCTTTCTGCTCATTTGTAAAGAAGTTATTGCTGCAACGTTGCTTGTTACATTAACAAACTATCCCAGAATGAACGCTATGGACAAATTATCTCTATTTCCTTAGCTGACCTATTAGCATTTCTCAAGGTGAAGCTTTTTATGCATCAATTTAATTGAAGACCAGGTTGCCATTAAAGACTATTCCAGCTGGTTCTAATATATAACATTGCTTAAACAAAATCAATTTCAATGATTTTTTTTGTACTTATTACTTTTGTAATATAAAATATAATTACTTTAAAAAGAATGCTAATCTTCTCCCTAGTTTACTTCAGAGTCACTGAAGAAGACCTTTTCATGTAGGAAAGTCATGAGGTATATAGCAGGGAGCAATTTATAACCTTCTGCTAGCATCCTCATTGACTTTACTTGATGGATTAAAGACAGGCTGTTCATAGCAAGTATGAGGATGAAGGGAATGTGAAGTAGAGCTGAGGCTCAGTTAAACTGGATTACAAAAGACAGGAATTGTATGTGTAGATTGAAAGAAGCAATTGACACTATGAACAGACCATATACATTTAAATGTCTTGTATCAATTACTGTGAAATTTTGTGCCTTTGAATCATAATGATCTAACATCTTAAAAAATTCTCCCATTCTGATACAAAATCAAAAACCTGATAGGAACTACACTATTACCTTTTTCTATGCGACAGATTGGGAATAAAGCTCTATTCTTTCAGAATCATGGTTCAGAATTAGAAAGAAGTAAGAATACAACACTGGATGCTGTGTTAAGTATATTGTTACACAAAATACAACAGCACATGTTTATACTATAAAGTATTGGATAGAGCATAACATAATTAAATGTAGGAACAGTTTAATTTTATTTATATATTTATGTTTGTTTACTTTGGTCATTGCACATGTAGAATGATAACATAGAGCAGGATAGTGTAAATTAGTCAAAAGTTTGATTTTTAAATTCTGAAATTTATTTTAGTTTGATTTTCCTGGAAAAATAAGAAGAAAAACACAAAATAGAACAAATTAAGGAATAATTAATAACAAGGATATTTTTAATCTCTTCCTGACTTCCAATTATAACAATGTGATTGCAAAATATAGATGTCATTACTTACTTAACACGTGCATATACTAATTTAACACTCATTTATAATCACACTTACAAAGATGCATCCCTAAACTTTCAGTCATTACATTATTCATATTTCTTTTACATTCAATCTATTCTTTTGCATTCACTCACATAAGTCAAGACTGCTATCAATATTTTCTGCATCGTTTATTTGTATATACAGGTAGTCCTCAACTTATGACCACAACGGAGCCCCAAATTTCCATTACTAATCACGACAGTTTTTAAATGAGTGGTGCTCCATTTTACAACCTTTTTTTGGTCACAGTTATTAAGCAAATTATTGCATTTCTTAAATGAATCATGCAAGTGATTCTGGTTTCCCTATTGTTATTTTGCTTGTCAAAAGCCAGCTAGGAAGGTTACAAATGGTGATCACATGATTCAGGATAGTGCAACTGTAATAAATACATGCTAATTGTCAAGTACCCAAATTTTGATCATATGGCTATGGGTATACTATGATGGTCATAAAGATGAAAATGGGTCATAAGTCACTTTTTACATTGCTGTTGTAACTTTGAACAGTTTGTACCTTAAGTTCAAGAACTAAGTCAGGCTTAGTTCTTTGGCCATTAGAATCCAGAATACATTTTCATGACATTCTTTAATTTAGACACAGATTTATTTATTTATCTATTACATTTCTATGCTGTCCAATTTCTAAAGCTCTTGGATACCTCAAAATTGAATTGCTTCGATTGTGCATCAGTTTCAGAAGAACCAAAAATAAAATTGAGTTGATGGTGACATAGTTAATAGAGGTTTGAAATGTTGTCCTTAAAGTTCATGCCGAGCAATTTGCAAAGCTACTGACATCTGGAACATGATCCTATTCTCTCTCTAGACTCTAAATAAGTGTTTCTAGAAACTGGTTTTCATTTAAGGTAAGTCTCATTGCAATGTGTACAGTATTTAAGTATTCTTTAGAGATATATCTCTTGTTCAAATACAGTGTTAAAAACACAGGCAGTGCTTGGCATTCTGGCTGTACATATTTGATGTGGAAAACAACTTTATTTTTTAAAAATGTATGAGATTTAGTAATTACATTGTTGGTGACAATGATATACAACTATTGTATATCATTTAAGTACAATTTATCAAATCCATATTTAGCATTTATCTTTCTGACTATATTAGTCACAAAGTTCATTATTTAAAAAATAGAAAATTAACTTTGTTACCCATAAACGAAAACATTTTTCTTGTATGTTGATTTTCCAGTAAGGAAAAATTAGTATTTCTATAACATTCATGAAAGTTGTAATTAATGTAAGTAACAACCATACTTATATTAATTACAACTTTCATTAGGAAAACAATTTTAGATGTCCTTGGAATAAGAACAATCTTGTCTTGAATACTTATATTATTTTATAAGCTTATTCAACTAATGAATTTAAAGCTATTGTTTTTCCTGAAAAGATGATCCTCAATTTAAAATGACCTCTTACCTCTTCTAATCAAAATTTCACCAACATATAAGATATAGTAAATAACTAAAATTGAATGTTATTAATAAAAACCTATAAAAATATGTAAAAATCATCAGTACCACCACAAGCAGGGAGAAAAATGAGAATGTATCTATGTTTGCCAACTAGCATTCAAAGACATAGTATTGCATCAATCATTTATCTTCACATAGACAACTATCTGAGGGCAAAAGAAAAAGGGGACGGCAGAGAATGAGGTGGCTGGATGGAGTCACTAAAACAGTCTCTGGGGGATGGTGGAGAACAGGAAGGCTGAAGGAAAGTTTTTACATGGGGTCGTGATGGGTCAGACACAACTTCATAACTAACAACAAAAGACAACTATCTTCACATAGACAATATAATTTTATCTTCACGGAGACAATATAACTTCACATAGACAATATAACTTCAGCTGGAGCTGGTAAATAGCAAAAAATTTGGAAGAAGTAGATTATTAGATGCCAGCAAATTTAATACGTATGGCTCTCCAATGAAATCAAAAATACAACAAAGGAAAATAACAGGAAAATAAAAGAAAATTATAAAAATTGTGCTAAATATAAGAAGATTGGGTTAGATTAAAATCAGGGCTATATCTGGGAAATTAAAATGTTCTTTTTAAGTTTAAATAACAGCAAAGCAAGTGCAGCACCAGATTACTAATGACAAGAAACACATCTGTAAGAGGATGATTCGGTTGTTAATTTCTGAGCCCTTGAATTTACCCTCCATGAATAGTTTGGTTATGATGTCATTACAAATAGGGCATAGAGGACATGGTGGGTAATGTCAATCAACATTGACAGAAATGTTTTTCAATCAGAGCGCTTACAAAATCTCCCTTATGCCTGCAACCCTTCATGGACTGCAAATTATGTAAAAAAAATTCTTTATTAACTAGGTACTGGGAGTGGGAATCTGTACTTTTATAATAATGGTATCAGAACTGTCCCAGTCCGATCTCTTAGAAAAGAAAGACCCTGGACTCCATTTGGTTGAAGTGATTTGTTCTTTTACTAAAAGATGTACGAGACCACCTAGGTGTTTTGAGAATGCTGAGATGTTTAGGGTTGTTCACATTCTTTCTCACACTGCACGGCCTTGGCACAAATCGGTCCCAAGCACTCCCGCTCTTCATCAATCTGTCACCCCCTGCCAATTTCCCATCATGTACAGAAGCAGGTTGATTGCTCATTTGTTTCCCCCCGCCCATGTCCTCCTCCTCCTTCTAGACTTTGATGTAGGATGCCAGCAAGCTGCCAAGCCAAAGATGGCAGACCTGATAAATGGTATATATCAGATGAAAATTTAAATTATACAACAATAGAATCTTTATTAGCATCCCTATCTCTGATATTTTCTTTCTTCCAAGAGCTAAATTCTCTTTGGGAAATAACATTTAGAATGTATGAGACAAAAGTTTGGTCCATTGATTCTCAGCTGTATAGGGAAAAAAACAAAATCTGGCAAATTCTTGAAGCCTTTCTAATTTTTTATAAGAACCAGTGTGGTAATAAAACATTTACAACCCCAAAAACTACCTCGGGAAACTGACAACACAATACACCAAGCCTGAACTCTGTACATAATTTCACTATTAGAGAGGAATCAATCCTTAAAAGAGAAAGGGGCTGGGACCAAGAAAAAAAAATTAGCCAACATTTAGCCATTTAGGTATCCATGATTGTTTATGTGATCCTCTAGGGATTTTTAATGCAGTGAATGGTCTAGAATACTGTCTTAATTATTTAAATTGGACTTGATCCAGTGCAACGAAATTGGGGAAAGGATCTAGCTGTGCACTACTGAGCATTTATGCCAGTGCTTTTGCTTTAAATAGTTTGCAATGATTTATGTCACAGTCACTGCCCTGGACAAAACCCAGAGCATCCAAAAGTACATTAAAATGGTATCTAAAGATAAGCTGCAGACATGAGAGGAAGATTGAACAGAGGAAATGCCATGCCAAGTCAAGACCCAGCCATTGGCAGACAGCACACAGCAATCCTTAAAAAAGTGGATGCGCTACAATTATTTTAAAATTTTCAAGAATACTGTCAATACATTTATGTGTATTCTAGCTATATAATATGATTTCTTATTAAGAAACTATATAGTCTATTGGGCTATAATCACTCTGCTGGAATTACAATGCATGGTATTTTCAGCTACAGTCTATTGCCCAGTCCAATCTGTTGAGGACTCTAGTTCTCACCCTTCTATTCCCCCCCCCTCACAATAGCAACTTTGAGGGGAGTAGCTAAAGCATAGCCTATCCAGTAAATGAGGTCACTCTTATCTTTATTATGATAAATGGGTGATTGTCAGAATTTCTTAAAATAATTATTATCAGTCTTTGATAAGCCATATGGTTTAAAGTGTTTGTCCAGATCTTTGACTAAAACTTCTTCCCAGTTACTTTCTAATTTAGATTATTAGATTAGTCCACAGTGTTAATTTATCATGTGTTTCCAATGAAAATTTAATTGTTTACAAAATCATCAGCTGAATTTGGAACAGACAGGCCATTTTACTATAAATTATGCCTAAATTAGCAGTCTTCAGAAAAACTATAATCCCACATAAATATATATGTTAAAATAAAGGCCCAGGGACAAAGTTGAAAATCTAGTAAATTAACTTGCCACCATCACGGGACAATTTCATCAAAGAAATTATAGGGGTCTTAACTTGTCATAAAATTATAACTTTTCCCCTGTGGCTGTAGCCCTGATTCTCAGAGACCCTTTTAAACCACAAGTTTTTAAGTCTCTCTTTGGACTATTATTAACATCTGAAAATTCTAGGACTCTCCTGTTGAAGAACCTTATTATTTCTATCATGTTATATGTTTGAAGGATCTAAGCTTTAGCATTACTATAGGTGCTTCCAGTGAGAACTTTGGGTTTTTTCCTAATACTGAATGATTTCTCTTCTTTGCTTCTCAATGCATTCTCAGCAATTTCCTCCAAAATTACTCTTCAAAGACATCAGTTCTATTTTATTCAGCCTTTGTCGGAATCCAGTTTTCATAGCCATCTGTTACAGTTGGGCAAACCAGGACCCTTCAATGTGTATCTTTGTTGTCACTGTGATATCTTTTCCTTTAAATATTGCTTCTGGATCTGCCACAATTTTGCAATTTTTCTTCCAAATGGATTCATTCTTCTCCACTTATTTTTATTGGTTTGCTATTATTGTCTGTTGACTTCTTATCATTATCATCATAATCAAACAGCTGATTAACTTTTGCATTATTTTTTTACTTTCATTTTCATTGAGGTAATATAAATAACAAACATCCATGGTTATTACTTTAAAAATCTTTTTTAAAAAAATTGGGATTGTTACAATAGGGTAACTGGGGAAAATAGCTCTGTGGGGAAGGATAAGTGCAACTGAATAGACATTTGGGATGTGAGCCACCCTTCCTCCTTCATTTATCTCAAAACTGTTCCTCAAACAAAATACAGTTCAGATAATATTAATACTTAAAATAAAAGGCTGGCTTTCAGTTTACTTTGGCCCCAGATTGTGTTTGTATAGAGAGTTATTATGTTAATGACAAATATTTTAATTGAACCACAATTCAACATTTCAAGGAGAATACATTTCCAAGAAATTAATCACTACCATTAAATGTTGGGAGTCTATTTTCTAATATGTACTACAGTCATTTGTGTTCATATAGTGACACCCAGTGGCATAACACTATATTTAGTTGGAATCATATTCTGCTTTTTTTGTTTTTTCTATCTGAAAAAGATCATTAATATTATATAAAACCTAAATATATGCAAGTTTAATTTAGATTGGTCAGGGATTAGTTTCATATTGTTATCAATTACAATGTAGTTCTGGGACTGTATACTCTGAATAAGATTTATTCATTTTATCTATCTATCATCTATCTATATCTATCTATCTATCTATCTATCTATCTATCTATCTATCTATCTGTCTGTCTGTCAATCTCACATATATAATGAGGAGAGTACCAAATTAAATACACAAAACAATACAATAAAATAACTAAAATAATTTTAAAAGCATTAAATAACAATAAAAACATAAATTTCAACTATACAAGTCAAGTTTTATATATGTGAGAATGTGTATATGTCATTGTCACTTTTTAAAATGTTAAATATTTTAAAATTTGCAACACACTACAAGTATACCTCTATTTTTCAAAATAACTAATTGTATTAGAAAAAAAAACAAAGGAAAATAATTTCAGTAGAAAGTAAAATATTTGGTTCATGTTAAAGAAACCTTTTTAGGAAAGTGTTTCACATTTGGGCCAATACAAGTTCTTTCCACTATTTCCACAGCTCTCAGCCAAATGAGAGAGACTGGCACCTGAGGAGAAATTGAAACCAATAGGGAATACAGTACAATATAAGCAGAGTTCCATATACATTCTTTCCCAGTAGTGAAATTCAAAAATTTTCCCTACCGGTTCTGTGGGCATGGCTTAGTGGGCGTGGCTTGGTGGTCATGTCACTGGGTGGGTGTGGCTTGATGGGCATGTGTCTGGGTGGGCATGGCTTGGTGGTCATGTGACCGGGAAAACCAACTATCACACTTTACACAAAAATAACACAAAAGCTACACAACTGACTCACACACAAAAGCAGCTGGACTTCACACAAAATGGCCCCTGCAACAAGCAGGAACTTCCCAGCGTCACAGAGAACTCAAAAACAAACTATCACATTTTACACAAAAATAACACAAAAGCTACACAACTTACTCACACACAATATAAAAGCAGCTGGACTTCACACAAAATGGCCCCTGCAACAAGCAGGAACCTCACAGAGTCACAGAGAGCTCAAAAACATACTATCACACTTTACACAAAAATATTGGTTCAGGCAATAGGTAGTAAAAAAATGCTTTAAAAAGTAAAAAAAAAAAAGTTTGGACCATCTCATGGCAGAGCTGATTGCCACAGCAGAACCTTTTTAAAAACTTTTTTAAAGCATTTTTTTACTACCTATTGTCCGAACCAGTAGTAAAAAAAATGCTTAAAAAAAGTTTTTTAAAAGTTCAGACGATCAACTGTGCCACGTGATTATGGGAACTTTAAAAAAAAAACGTTTTAAAGCATTTTTTTACAGGGGTAGTATTTTACCCCTGTTCTTTCCTATATCTAGGGTTTGGATCACATGTGACTCACATTTCCCCTAAACTATCCATAATGGACCTGTATACACAATGTGGGCTGAATACTATATCTGCATCTGTGCTGATCCCACTCTGTGCCTTTCTTGAAACCGTTTGCATTCAGTTTGTTCCTAGTAAAATTACTTTTCTCTAATCTATGGAGCCAAGGCTTTTTCTTTCCTAGGAATTGAACAGAGGCAGCCCTAACATTAAGCAAGGTCCGCTTTAATGGTCAACCAGGAGACAGCAGTCTACTGTGGGGATCAAGCATCCAATGTCTAACTGCGGGAGTGAGCTGGAGGAAATTGGAGCTATGGCCGGCTCCCCCACTAAACCACACCGGACTCGAGGTGAGGCAGAATGGCAAGAGGAGCTGGACTTCAGCAAGAAGCCAATCAGGCTCAGGTGAGTGAGGGGAGTGGGACAAAGGGAAGATCCCCCTGGAGGGAAGCCCATGGGAAGCCATGCTGAACCAGGCCCTGATACAACAGATTAGGGGGAGTTGAAGAGACCAAGAACCTCTTGCACAGGCAGTTTATCCTGGGTCACTCCAGACCAAGCTACATAAGCCACTCTGCCTGCAGGGATTGTTCCTCGAAGGCCCCAGGCCCCAAAGGTCCCAGCCTTGGGTGTTAAGTATGGGGGAGACCCTGAGCAATTGGGGTTCTTCCTGGTGCAAGTCTGCTTAGTATACAACTTGCTAATAAAGCTCAGTAGACTAATGGGCCCATAGTTACATGGATCATTTTTATTTCCCTTTTTATCGATTGGTACAATAATTGCCATTCCCCAATCTCTTAGCGTACATCCAGTCATCTACAAATGTAAAGAGACATGCTAGAGATGTCCATCAGCTAAGGTGCTTTTTAATTATTTCTGGAAGAAAACAATCAGCACCGTGAGCTTCATTAACTTTAAGGGATCCCATCAGCTAGGATACCTCTTGTGGTGTAACTGGAGGCCAGTAAGGGGCTAGGTCCAAATTAATCTGACCTCTCATTCATTTCATAGATGGGTTCCATATACAACTCCCTGAAGTAGTCCTCCCAGGTGGTTACTGGTGCACTTGGTTAATTGGTGGAGGGAGTGATTTTCCCAGTCTAGTGATATGCCAAAAAATGGGATGTATCTTTCATCCTAACAGATTGTATTTATTTACACCAGGGCTCCTTCAATGCTGCAGTTTTCTTTTCTTTTAAGGGGCCTTATACTGAACCTTCAAACATCTTAGGTAGTGAGTGTGATCCTCAGAAGGGCAGTTTTTACTTTTTTCTGTATTCCTTATGTCCTCTAATTGTAAACAATTCTGATCAAACCGTTTTCTATTCTTTATAACCTTCTTTCTGGAATGAGGCAGTGTTTCATTGGTGAGATATGATTTTAGATTGGCAGTTAATATTTCAATGCATCTAAATATGATCCTTGAAATTTACTTTCTAGGAAATGTGCATACACTTCTATAGTTTCTGAGGCATGCATTCCTTTGGTGACTTCAATTGCATTTTTCTCAGTCCATTTAATTCTCACCTGGGTATTATAATTATCAACCCTTGGTGGATAGATTGAATTAGCTCTTAGGAATTTCCAATGGGATGACAGAGTTAGAATTACTGGATAGTGGTCACTTTCCAGTCATGAATCTATCTCCATCTTCCATGCAAAATTCAAAAGATCATATGATACTATTCAGTAATCAACTATAGATTTTCTTCCTGCACCCCAATAGGTGTGTGCGTGTTTGCTTTGTGTGTATGTTTAAGGCCGAGAAGGAGGAGATGATTTGGCCGAACTTTCCCGCCTCCCTTTGCAGCCAAAGCTACTCAGAAGGCAGCTGCCACTGCCTTTCCCTTTAAGGTACTTCGATGTTGCCCGCTCTCCGGCCCTGTGCAAAGGCAGCCAAGTGGGGCAGCCGCCGCCAAAGGACACATGCTCAACTCTCCCAATCCCGGTCACTCCGCAAGCTGAAGCTGGGTGGTGGTGGGGGAGGGGGGGAAGAAAGAGGCAGTTGTCGGGGAAGAAGCAGGAAGAGTGAGTAAGGGGCCTCTGAAGGAGGGGAAATGGGGTGGAGGTAAGTGAGCTGAGTCGACATGGCAAAGGGTGACACCACAGTGGAAACATGCAGGAGCAAGCGTGGCAGTGGGGGGGGGGAGGTGTCCCTTTAGAAAAGCAGGAGGTGGGCGTACAGACTGAACACCACAGCTTGTTTTGTAGGATCTGGAGCTTAGCAGGATCTTCTGTTTTAGAAAGCAGTGTTGGTTGCGCCCCTTGCCCTAAAGCAGGGGTCTCCAACCTTTTGGACCTCAGGGACCACCAAACTCATAATTTTAAATTCCGTGGACCACTGGGGGAGGGGGGAGGAGGCTCAGCCGCCTTTCGGGCCTACCTGTCTGCTTCTGTGAGGCCTTCAGGTGGGAGGCCCGAGAGAAAGTGCCTGGTCCAGGCACACAGCCTGGAAACCTCTTTTGTGTTCCTTCTCTCAAGAAGCTTAGTCAATCTGAGTGAAGGAAAACAAAGACAGGCAGACTGACGGTGGCTTGCTGACATTGGTGGGAAAGTCAGTCCCACATTCCAGAGCTGTGGTAGTCACAGGACTGGTCCTTTGGTCATCCCAGAGCAGCTCCTCCACCCGGGTGCACCGGCCTGCAGAGGAGCTGCCTGCTCGCTGGCAGGCCAGTGCACCCGGGTGAAGGAGCTGCTCCGGGATGACCAAAGGGCCAGTCCTGTGACTACCACAACTCTGGAATATGGGACCAGGCCATGGTGGGGCTGCAAATCTCTGCCATAGGGGGTGGCACATGCAATGTGCAACTTTGCAGGTGGTGCAACATGCGAAAAGGAGCACAGCCCTTGCTGGCCTGAATGAGATAACGGTGCTGATACAGAAGGGGGTGGTGGTGATCCAAGCAGGCTGAAGTGGTGGTGGCGATGGCTGGAAGGTGCAGGAGTGAAGTGCTACTTGCATTTGCATGGCATCAGCATTCCGCCTTCACCATGGTATATTTGTGCCATCTGGTGGCACCAAGGCAGCCCTTTTCTCCTGCCGTTTGGGGTTCAGAGTGGTAAACCGCATCCAGGAAGCACTACAGCTTTTTTTCCATTTTATCATTTCTTCCCTACATTACAGTACACTGTTCATAACTGTCCTATTTTAAATTTAATCAGCATCAACTTAGAATCTTAACCGGTGCACCATTATTATTTTTTGCACAACATAATCAAGGCAATGCAGCAAAGAAAGCAAAGCTAATAAATCTTAGTTCCCGCACTTCATGCTAAATTTCTTTTAAGAATTTCAGCTCATTCCCATTTTAAATACATAGGCATATTCATGCCTGGGATTTATCCATCAGTCTAATACAAAGAGAAGTCTTTAAAGCCCGGTGATATCTGGAAAAAAAATATTTTTAAAAAATTATTATTTAAAATAATAATTTTAAAAAATCACAATCAAAGGGGATTTGGGCAGCTAACACTGGAAAAGCCAGCTTTGGAAAGCGCCAGCTGGATACAAAAAGAGGAAGGGGTCTTTTTTTTTCTTCCAGAAAGAGCCACAGGGAAAGAAGGGGAAAGAGCCAGTCGGCTTTGTATGGAAAAGTCAGGCAAAGATACCTCAAAGATATCTTCAGAAGGAGGAGGAGGTGGAGGTTTTCTCCTCCTCCTCCCGGAACTGCTGCTGCTCTTCTTCCTTTTCTTCCCGGCTGTAGCCACCCAATCTCTGAAGATCCAGTATTTCCACCTCATCCAAAAGGCTGGGGGCAGAAGGATGAAAGGGGTGCTGAGGGCTTTGTGGGGTCCCCCTGATGGGGGATGGCTTGAAGTATGACGAGGGGCTCGGCTTGGCATACAAGAGCCGACACTGGGCTCAACCTGCCGGCTGGAGGGGAGCTGCTGCGGGGGACTGATGAGGGGGCACTTGGGGTTCAGAGTGGTAAACCACGTCCAGGAAGCACTATGGAAGAGAGAAGCAGCCGGAGTCAACCCTGGCTTTGCTGTCCATTGCAGATGCTAGATCGGCGCCCTTCAAACTCTGGTGTCTCGAGAAGCCTGTCCAAAGTTTCCCGTGCCTCTTCAGCGAGTGCTCCTTGAGAGATGAGAGTTTTCAGGGGGGTGATCAAGCATCTGCAATGGACAGCAAAGCCAGGGTTGACTCCAACTGCTCCATCTCTCCAGTTGTCCTTTATATTCCCTGCTGCTGCCTGCTGCCTTTTGCTGGCCCATGCTTAAGAAACTTGACTTTACTTCATGAACCTCACTCTGCTGCCTTTCCATCCTCCCACCGCCCCCCCCCCCCAGTTAAATTTCTCATCCTCCCCAGGCTTTAGACCCAATTTAGTGAGGCAAAGCAGACACGCCAAGTGGGGAAGGGAGAGCTGGTTTTTTGGGCTTGGGGTTGGATCTTGGCCGCCACATCGGAGGTTTCATTAAAAGTCTTTTTTAAAAAGTGCGCCCATCCCCTTCTTCACATGGGATCGCCCAGCAGTGAGGAGGGAGAGGGAGAAGGGGACAGTCACTAGCAGAGAGGGGAATGCTTCTGGGATGAGGGGATCTGGGAAGAGAAAAGGCAGCGAAATCTGCAAGCAATGCTTTGGCCTGCTGGCTGGCCTTTTTATTTCCCCTCGCACCCAAGGCAGCTGGGTAGCAGCACACGAGGCCACAGAGGCTCCCATCTCCTTGCATGAGAAGCAACCAAAGAACCTTTTCAACGGAAACACCACCCTCGTTCAGATTCCCTACCTCCCTCTGGCGGCCCTCAGCTGAGCGGGGTTGCCCCAGCAACCAAGGAGAGAAGCGGACTCACTTCAGCGACACCGCCACCACCTTTGCCCAAAATCTTTCAAATCTTGAAATGTTTTTTGAAAGTCACTCCAAAGGGGTGAGCAAAGTAAGCTCCTTATCTTACATTCTCATTAGGGGTAATCCTTGATTTATGGCCACAACTGAGCCAAAATTTCCATTGCTAAGATTTAAGTTAGTTTTGCTCCATTTTGTGATTTTCCTTGCCACTGTTAAGTGATGTTCAGTAGTAGTAAATAAATAGAGATTGTATCTTGTTGAGGCCTTTGAGGCAAGTGGCCAGGAGGTGGGGTCGGGCATGGTGAGTGACGTGAGTTGGCCATGGCCACCCAGTCACATGATCACCCAGCCAGGGTAGAGAACTGGTTATATTATTTGAATCCCACTACTGATCATAGGGATGATAGACTGCTTAAAGGACAGGAGTATCTGCTTCTTAAATTTGCTTTACTTACAGTTCTCTTTCACGTGAAGTGCTCCTCAGGTCTTGACTGTTTTGCAGAGTTCAAACAAGGGAAATGTCCCAGGCTAACACCATGGTGTTTCTTTCTTTTCCCCATAACTATCAATTCCAATCAAAATCTGTTATCTGTAAATTTGTCTTCATCGTTATTTCATCCAAACAAAGTTAGTTAAGTAAAAATAAGTCCAGTAAAAGTACTAAAAAGCTAATTATGTAATAAAATAATAAAACTGAGTGGAGCTGCTATAAATGTGTGTTGCTGGGCTGACAGCTCATGTTCCTCCTCAATTAGACAGAAAGACTTTCCTAATCATAATATTCCTGGAGTATACAGCTTCATAGTGCTTTACAGCACTCTCTGGGTGGTTTACAATATCAGCATACTGCCCCCAACAATCTGGATCCTTGTTTTATTGGCCATGGGAGGATGGAAGGCTAAGTTAACCTTGTGCCCCATCAGGGTTGAACTCCAGGCTGTGGGCAGAATTTGCCTACCATACCGCATTCTAACTTCTGAGCCACCAGGACTCTTGGGTAAGAATGTGGCCCAGTTACAGATTACTATACAATCATATTTAAAAAGCTGAACCTATCTCCACTTTCTGAATTGGACTACTGTATGTATTAATGATATCCAATAAACTTTCAAAAGAAAAATGCTGTATATTTAGAAATGTTAATGCAAGGTGTTTCAAAAGTAACTTTTTAAAAACAAAATTGATACAATTTCCAGAAAAGGTAGGGAAAGAATATGGTTTAATTTATTGACTTAATAGTTTCTGCGTCAAATTTACACTTAATCAATTTAATAAGAAAAAATACTGTATTATATATAATTTACATGCAAATTGATTGAACGAAGCATTATAACTTCTTCAAATTTAAAATCCAAGCAATTTATATCCCATTATCTAATCATTCCTCATTACTGCAAACAATTTCACCATATTTCTCATGTTCATTAAGCGAAACATAATTTTTAAGACATGAAAAATAGCATTTTCTGTTCTTAATCTCATACTCACTCTTTAAACCTACCATAATGGTTACTTATTAAATCAACTATTATTGGAAGTAAGTTACAGCAAGTTTGGGGAGCTTTCTCCCATGTTTGCATTAGATTAATTGTTGCTGTTGATTTTCTTAACTAAGTTTCAAAAGTAGTTAAAAAAGGCTACCTGTAAGGCTTACACAGCCAGACAATTAGTTTGATAGAAATAGCTTTATAAGATGTCAGACCAAATATCAGTGAGTGGAACTCCAAATGGGTCCTTTGCTTTTATGAATCATGGAAGAAACCAGTTCTTGAAGGTTAATTGTGAAGCAAAGCAACTTTTCATTTTTAAGCCATGGACCAGCTTGCTCATCTAGTTTGTACATGCAAAGAAGCCATTTTGAGAAGATAGAGCTGGTTGAAGCATACGTACTGTCCTTGATTTATGGCTTTGTGAAATTGAGTGTGTCACTTTTGCTGCCCAAACCATCAAAGAGTAATCTGGTGTCAAGGTTATCTCTTGGTGAGTCTTTCAAATATCTAAATTTATATATCTAAAAATTCTTTCATATATCTAATTGTCTTCGCCTTGATTTGTTTTTTTTTTTTAACACATTTGAATAAATGAATCAATGTTCTACTATGTTTCCCTTGAAGAACAGAATGAATTGTATTTACACTACTTTCAACTGACCAGGATAGTACAAACCGCTTTCATGTACATTCATAATATAAGGGGAATCATAGCTTTTCTCCACCTGTGTGTAATAGATTTCTTCAGATACAGTTGGTGCTTCTTTCGAGCCCATTGTACCATCTGGATTGACATTAGTAATGCAAAAACACCAACTAAAGAAAAAGAAGGAAATTGCTGGTCAACTGGGGCATTGTCAGAAAATATATTTTCTCTTGCCCACCCTCACCATCCATACAAGGTTGTTTTAGAATTGGGGAAGATCTTTACTGCATTACAGCTTAAGTGAAGGGGCAAGATCCTAGATGGAATTCATGCATTTTTGGAAGTAGTCTGATGAGATTTTATTTTTAGTAGCTTCCATGTTTACTGAACATTGCCTATTTAAAAATAATGCTTCCTCAAATTCCCTGATTTGAAAGGAAAAACCTTATTATTGAAATGTTCCTTACTGTTGGATCAAAAAAATTATTAATGGAGAGAAATTAAATTAAATACTGCACACACTGCAAGCAACTAGCCTTTAATATCCTATTTTATAAGATATGTTCTTGGTTTCCCTAAGTTGAAGTTCATTTTTGGAGGGCTACTTTATTTTCTGGTAAGTGGGCATTTGAATTAACAATCATGGCAACTTTTTTTTTTTTTTTGCCAGCCATTTTCATTTCCATCACGTGTTCCCAAAATTGCAAGTGTGCCTTTGTCTAAAAAGGCTAACTCTAAAAAATTAATGTTGTTGAATTAAGACAATAATAGAAATAAATTCTAAACAGATTCTTATTCTGCTTGGTTATGTGGAAGATGAAAGGAGTCATCTGTTACATAGTTCTTAATTAATACAAATCACATGTATTCTTACCTGGCAGAGTTTGTGTCATCACTGTAAAACACAACCAAGAGCCAATCTATTATAGGAATAAAAGAAAAAACCTTCACCAGGTGGCAATAAAAGTACCTTCTTTTTTTTATTTTGGCTGAATTGTTGGGCTCAGATTAGGCTTCAGTGGAAGCTGTTCCATTTCCCCAGGCACGATCTAGGGCAGTGCTAGCAAACTTTTTCAGCTCAAAAGTTTGGAACAAACCTAACATGACTGCAGGCATATCACACTCAGTCACTCACAAAAGAAAGTGAAACAATTCTCCATCTCCCTCCTACATCTATACCACCCTGAACAGAGGCACTTGGTAGCTGCACCAAGGCTGAATCTAACATAAAGGCCTTGATTTATCAAAAGGACTTTAAACTAAATCTGGGAGGGTGACCAGTCCTTAGGATCTTTAAGATCTAATCCCAAGTATAAACCCCAAGATAACCAATCAAACAATGAGGTAGGGAATGATGGTGTCAACTGCTGAGTTGGCGAATCCAGAAAAAGAAACTCCTGGGACATTATTTTACCAAGAGTATAAACTTTACTGAATAAATCCACATTGGCACAGAAGCAGAGAAACCAGTTCTGGGCTTCCTGTGCAAATGCACACAGAGTTCATTTCCTCTTTCCTCACAGTCCACCCCAGTCCATTATGTCCACCAATCACTTCTGTTCATTTTGTTTTGGAAACCAGCCGATCACGTTGTGACATCTGCTCTGGGTGTCCTTGAGGGGGGAGCAATGTCTCACGGGAATCAATGATGCTTGGATGCCATTCCCCCCACCCTTGCAGTCCACTCCACCACCTCCCTATTCTTTGTCAAGTTGCGAGCAAAGCAGAATATAGGTGAAAGTTCGAGTCTGTCTTGACATGCCGACCCCCCCAGAAGAAGGGCAGACCTGAAATAACAATAAACATACAAATACATTATTATTTACAACCCAATTACTGCTACATTCCTTATTGGGGCCATTGAGGGTACCTCCTTTTAAAACCTCTTAATTAACCTCATTGTCCTAACATACGGTGCAGCCATCCACTCAGCATCTGCTGATGGTTAGCCTTTGTATTGTACTAAGTACTTTAATTTTCCCTCTGATATCTGGAATCGAGAATCATTTTGATCTCATAGTGCTCCTCACCCTTAACCAGGATGAGAGGAGGAGATGGTTCTTTGACTGGCCTAAACCCAGATCCCTGAAAGGGTTTTAAAAGACCACAATGAAATACCAGATGAACTCGCCTTCTTGGCAAGTTTAACTTCGGATTCACGATCTAGACAATTTGGAAAGGTCCTCTGTATTTGAGACCTAACTTTTTATAAGGGTGTCTGAGGTTTAGATACTTGGTGGACAAATACACTTTATCCCGCACTCTAAATTCCCTTTGGGGGGTCCTTTTCCGATCTGCTTGCCTTTTTTGACTTTCACTAGCTCTATTAGTGCTTCATGCATGGCAGACTATATGGCTTTTAGAGTATTTATCCAGTCGGCTAATGACACTGAGGCCAGAGCTTCCTGTGGGAGCTCTGGCATGAGTACGAACTCAGTCCCTGTGGCCACTTTGAAAGGGATAAAACCTATGCTGTTGTGCACCGAGTTGCTATATGCCACTTCTGTGAAAGGCAGAAGCTCAGCCCAATTAGTCTGCTGATAATTTATATAATCTCAGACAAACCATAAAGTGTTCTTGCTTTGAAAACAGGCCAAGGACAATCCAAATTACTGTGTTCCCAGCACTCTCAGTCAGCTCCATGATAAAGTCCATAGATATCTCCTCCCATGGGCTAACTGGGTTGGCTACCGACTGTAGCAAGCCTGGAGGCTTCCCAGGTAGGTGGTTCATGGAGGCAAACACAGGACAGCTGGCAACATAGGTTTCTGTATCCTTTTTCATCTTCAGCCACCAGAACTGTCTCTTCACCAGGTGAAGGGTCTTCACAAACCCAAAATTCCCTGTGGATTTTCTATCATGGTTCCTCTGCACGACCAAAGTTCTCTGGCTGGCTGCAATGTACAATTTACTCCTCTTCCAGGCCATGCCCTCCTTCATCAACAGGTCATCTTTATGTCTTTGGAACTATTCATCCATCCCCAAAGCATCTTTTAGCTTTGGGGAGCCTAGCAAGCGCTGGGCTGCAAACTGCCTGGATGGGATAATGGCATTAACTATCTCCTCTCAGGTACTTCTGTATTGGGGCATGTGAGACAGGGCATCGGCTAAGAAATTCTTCCCACCCTGCAAATAGAGAAGGGTAAAATTGAAGCAGTTAAAATACTGAGCCCCTTGACCTGCTTAGGGGATAGCTTGCTTGGTGCCTTTAATGCTTCCAGGTTCTTGTGGTCCGTCCACACTTTGAATGGAATCTTACTGCCTCCAGGTGAGAAGAGCCCATCAGACCATGTAAGTTTCCTTCTCCCAGATAGTCCACTGCCTCTCAGTATCAGACAATTTGTGAGATTTGTAGGCACATGGTTGCAACTGTCCCTTTTCATTCCTCTGGAGTAAAACTGCCCCTTCTGCCACATTACTGGCATCTGCCTGGATCACAAAAGGCTCATCTGGGTTTGGATGCTTCAAGACCAGCTCAGCAGCAAAGAGCCACTTCAGCTTTTCAGAGGCTGTCTGGCATTTGATAGAGCAATTTAGTGGCTGACTTGGTTTGGGTTTCACTTCCGTCTTGAGCAAGTTGGGGCTGGATGGATGGGGCTATCTGGATAAATATGGGGATGAACCAGGGGTGAAATGCTACCAGTTTGGACTGGTTCGGGCAAACCAGTAGCAGATATTGGGGCTAGTTCACTGAACTGGTAGCAATCGCTGGTTGGCCATGCCCCCGAGACAGTCCGCAGCCCACAGCCCTGCCATGCTTGCCTGCCTTCCACGCTGCATTCCCAGCATCCTGGGGGCCAGCTTACAAAGGCAGGCAAGCAGAAGGCCACGTGGAAGGCAGGCAAGCATGGCAGGGCTGTGAGGAAGGGAGCTAGCAGCCTACTCCCTTCCCCACAGCCCTGCCATGCTTGCCTGCCTTCCACGCTGCCTTCCCGGCAGTCCCCTATGCCTGCTTGACTTCCGAGGTTGGTGTCCAGTCCGGCCTGGCCAGTGGGTGGGCGGGAGGCCCTTGGTGGAGACACCGCTGCTGGGCTGCCCCAGGACATCTGCAGCAACCCTGGGGCCGGGATATCTGCCTGCCCTCCCGGAGCACCACCGCAGTGCCGGCACTCCTCTCAGCCCCAGAGCAGCGGCTGCATCTTCACCAAGGGCCACCTGCTGTCAGCCTTACCAACACACTGGGTCTGTTGGGCATCCTGAGTATGCCAGCAGAGGATCTAGAAGGTAAGGACGATACTGGTGGCGAGGGAGGAGGGAGACCCACTCGCTCGGCTCCTTGGAGGGACATAGTGAGGCTTGCTCGCCTTTTGGGCCAGGCGCGCTCAGCTTCTGTGGGCCCTTTGGCCACCAGCTGCCTGCTTGCCTTCCCCTCTGCCTCGGGTCCTGCCTGCCCTCCCAGGGTACCACCATGCTGCCGCGGTTTGATTTCTTCCTTCTCCCACTGCGAAACGAAAGTGAACAGCAGTGGGGTTGCTTCGGGAGGTTGCTTTGGGAACGCAGATGTCTGCAGCCATGTGGGGAAGGAGGGGGATGAGAACGATGGTGGCAGGCAAGGGAGCGCCAAGATGAAGGGCTACCCACACTAGCCCACTTGGGTAAGCGCCACTGCCCAGGCCGAAGGGAAAGTGCTGCGGGCTCTGCGGTGGCACAGCCAGGCCTGGCCCTCTCCCCTCACTCTGCTTCTTCACTGCTGGGAAGCGGCAGCATGGCTGAGCCTACTTCCCCCAGAGCGCTGGACTCCATGGACTGAGTTCCTGGAGTGGCACCAGCAGTCAAAGAGAGCAGGCAGGTGGCTGGGTGGGTGGGAATCCAATGGGCTGCTTTGGAGACCCAAGCCCTGTGGAGCTGGCACAGGGGCATGGGTGGAAGGCGGCCTTTACTGCAGTATCCCCCTCCTCTCTTTGGTTCGCCCTGCAGAGGGGGCTCTGCCTTTGCAGAAATGGGGTGGCGGTTTGTATGGAGGAATGGCGGGGGGGATGTGCGGCCCTCCGGGATGGAGAGCAGGGCAAGAGAAGGCTCCAAGATTTGCTTGAGCAGTCAAGACAGATGGCAGAGGGAAACTCAAAGCATTGGGGGCTTCAGAAGGGCAGAATGTGCTTCAGAATGTGCAGCTCCTGGCTCTAACAGTGAGTAACGTATATGATGTCAAGTTAGCCATGCCCATCCGGTCACATGACCACCAAGCCACGCCCACCAAGCCACGCCCACAGAACCGGTAGCAACAATTTTTAGATTTCACCACTGGGATGAACTGCCAATAAAAGTTCATGAATCCCAGGAAGCTGTGCAATTGCTTCCTGGTTCAAGAGCCCTTCCAATCCAGGATTGCTCTCATCTTGGCCAGGTCCATCTCCACCCCACCCTTGGAGATGTGGTACCTCAGGTAGTCTAGACTGGTCTTGTGGAAGTCATATTTAGATTGCTTTGCATATAGCTGGGCTTTGCGCAGCTTCACAAGAACTACTCTCATTAGCCTTGCATGCTCTTCCATGGTCTCAGTATAAATTGGAATGTCATCCAATTATATCAGCACCCTTTTGTACAGGTGTTCATGTAGGAACTCATTTATTAATTGTATGAATACTGCTGGTGCCCCTTGGAGTCCAAATGGCATAATCCGAAATTGATAACAACACAGAAGGCAGTTGAATGTAGTTTTCAACTCATCCACCTTTTTAATCCTCACTAAGTAATAGGCTTTCCTCAAGTCCAGCTTAATAAAGATTTTCCTCTTGGCTAGGTAGCCTAACATGTCATTCATGAGGGGGAGGGGATACATATTGGTCATGCATATGAATTTAATCCTCTGTAATCTATGCATAATCTGAGAGACCCATCTTTCTTGTCTTTAAAATTAAAGACAAGAATAAATCCCCTGGATAAATCCCCTGGCTAACTTCTTGTCTATGATCCCCCAAAGTTCCTTCATCTTCTTCGGCATAATGGAATACATCTTTGGCTTGAGTAATTTAGTACCTGGTAAGATTTCAATAGCACAGTCTGTGGGATTGTGGGAGTATGTCTGATTCCCTTTCACTGAACACCTCTGTTAGGTCACAGTACTCAAAGAACGAGCAGCTCTAACTTCTTGCTTCCTTTAAGGGTTTCGTTTACTCCACTTTTAGTTTCCTAACTGGCGTTCAGTGTTTTTTCTGGCTCCTGCTGGCTAGCCATTTTCTTCCTTATTTGCCACTTGTTGCTGTCCCAATCTACTGATGGATTCCATTTCTTCAAGCAAGCTAGTTCTAGGACCATGGTCTCATCATTCCAGGAGCCCAAAAAAATGAATAGTCTCTATGTGAGTCCCAGCCCTGAAGTTCACTGGCTCCATTAGGCACATTGCTGGTGTCCCTCCCATAAATGAGACATCTAACAGGAGAATCATATGGGTTGCTTTAACTTCCTCAGTCTCAATCTTAGTTTCTCCACTGTCTGAAGGCTAATTAGGTACTGAGTAAACCCCGAGTCCAAAAAGGCTATAAGGCCCCCCTTTACTCATGAGGAGGGCACCAAATGTCCTTCCCACATCAGAAATACGGTCCCAGGATCCAGCAGGGCTTCTCCCCCTTGGTAGGGGATCCACCTTCTCTCCCTCCAAGGAGCACTGGACATCTCTTGAGCATTCAGTGGGACTGGCTCTCATGTGAAACATGCTCCCGGTACTCCATCAGGTCAAGCTCCACATTTGTGGCTAACTGGTACCATGCTGGAAGGTCACGGGGCACACACACCCTGGGCAGGCAGTTGTGATACAGCTCCTTGTTTAGGCCTTCCCAGAAAGGTAGACCAGCATACATTCGGGCCAATCTCTTAGGTGAGCTGCCAGGCTATGAAAATCTTGGATGTACTCTGCCTCCGGCCACTTGCTTTGCTGCAGGGAAAGGATGTGGGTTTCTGCACACTGGGCTGCTGTGGGATCTTCAAATCTGTCTCACAACATCTATTCTGGTCTTACAGCTCTGGAGCTCCCTTGACATGGAGAGACAGAAGCTATCCTGCTGGATCCTCCTCCAGGTTTGACATAATGGCATTGACCTAGGTACGCTCATCTAGGTTCATCGTTTCATGGCGCTCCATGTAGTTCCAGACTTGAGTCACGAAGTAAGCCAAGTTCGTGGGTCGCCCATTGAATTGGACTGGTAAGGGAGATGGCAGTTGGTACTCTCGCAGTAGGATGTATCCAGGTGGCAACCCCACTACAGCCAGGGGCACCTGAATGGATATACTAGCTGTCACTGGGGCTGCGTGTGCCAATGCCTGCCCCCTCAATGTGGCTGCAGCTGGGATGGGAGCCATTGTCCCTTGGTGGGGGACTCCGGTTGAATTGGCACCATCAGTTGCAGGAGAGGAGGGGAGGCGATGGTTTAATGGCCCCCAACTCCTGTGACCATGCTTTCAGTGAGATGGCTCCCCAGACCTTCTGCCTCAGCTAGTCAATCAATGGACTACAGCTGTGGCTAGGAACTTCCATTTGGTTGGATCATCCTGCTCAGCTGTTCACCTAGCCTTCCAGTTCCTCCCTGGATCACCATGACTTCAGGGGGGATAGGCTGATTCTCTGCTTCTGCCACTTTCCCCACATAGCTCACCCACTGGCCCCTGGTGCCGAAATACAGTCCTTCCATTGCTTTTTCCCTTTTAGCGTGGGCTGTTGCTCTGGCTTCCCTGGCTTCACACCCCCTTCTGTTCCTTCGACAGTGGGGTCCAGGTAGGCTGCTACCAAGAGAGTTAGTTTAAAGTCAACTGTCCAGTTGGCAAATCCAGAAAAAGAAACTCCTGGGACATTATTTTACTAAGAGTATAAACTTTACTGAATAAATCCACATTGACACAGAAGAAATGAAACCAGTTCTGAGCTTCCCATGCAAATGCACACATAGTTCATTTCCCCTTTCCCCATGGGATACCCACAGTCATTACATCCAACAATCATTTTTGTTCATTTTATTTTGGGAACCAGCCGATCGCGCTGTGACATCTGCTCTGGGTGTCCTTGGGGGCGGGGGGAGCAATGTCTCATGGAAATTGATGATGCTTGGATGCCATTCTCCCCACCCTTGCATTCCACTCCACCATCACCACCACCACCCTTTTGTGAAGCTGCAAGCAAAGTGGAATATAGCTGAAAGTTCAAGTTAGTCTTGACAGATGAGAAGGAAGAAAAACTCAGATATAGGAAGCCTACCCATGATCAGCCATAAAGGATTCAAATGCTTATATTCAAATGATCGAAGTTTGAGAACAAACAAAATGAACTTGAAATACTAGTACACAATGGCAAGTATGATGTAGTTACCATTATCAAAATTTAGTGGAATGAAATGGATGAGTGGAATATACTGATGGAAGGATACAAACTGTTCAAAAGAAATAGACCTATCAAAAGAGGAGGTGGAGTTGCATTATATTCAAGAGATCACTACATCTTTACAGAGATGTACAAAATCCAGAATGAAAGGCTCCTAGAATGCATATGGATCAATATATAAAGAAAAAGAAATAACATTTCCATAGGTGTATACTACAGGCCAACCAACCAAGCAGATGAAATAGATGAACTTTTTGCTAACTAGTTAACAATGTATCACTACCACAGTAGTATTGGAGGAATTTAACTACCCTGATATCAACTGGGAAACAAATTCTGCATAAAGTGGGAGATTAAACAGGTTCCTGACTAATCTAGATGACAACTTTGTCATCTGAAAGATAGAGGAGGGAATTGGAGAGACAGTTTTACTGGACCTAATACTAACAGAGAAGAAATGATAGAGAGGGTTAAAGTTGCTGAAACTTTGGGTAAGAGTGATCCTGTCATATTGAAATTCAGTATAATGCAAATGCAAACATCAGAACATAAACAGTGCCTCAGCCTTTAAAAGAACTGATTTTAACAAAATTACAGAGAGTTTGTGAAGGATTCAATGGATTAAAATCTTAAAGGGGAAAACAATTCAAGAAGCTTGGAAAACTCTGAAAAATAGAATTACAAAAGCCCATTCCAGCTCAAAACCACTGAAAAAGAAAAACAAGAATAACTATACAAAGAACTCTCTCATAAACTGAAAGACAAAAAGTACAGGTACAAAATATGGAAAGAGGGACATATTACTAAGGCAAAATGCCAACAAATAGCCTGCACTTGCAAAGATGAAGTCAGGAAAGCTAAGACTCGCAAATAATAATAAAAAAATTCTTTCAACATATAAAAAAACAAGAAAAAAAAGGTCAAGGAAACAATCAGTCCACTAATGAGAGACGATGACAAGAAAGAAATAGGCAGTAGAGAGAAAGCAGAACTGTTTAATTCATTCTTGGCATCTGTCTTTGCACAAAAAGATAATAAGCCCAACCTACCAAGAACATAACAATAAAATACAGACTAAGAATACAAATGAAAATAAGTAAGAAAATGGTAAGAGAACACCTATCCACTCTAGATGACTTCAAATCACCAGGACCTGATGGATTACATTCCAGAGATCTAAAGGAGCTGGCAGATGTGATCTTAGAACCATTGAATCATATCTTTCAAAGATCCTGGAGCACCAAGAAACTACCAGAGGGCTGGGAAAGAGCTGATGTGGTTCCCATCTTCAAAAAAGGGGAAAAAAACTTATCCAAGAAACTACAGACCAATCAGTCTGGGAAGATCCTGAAAAACATAATCAAGCAACAGATCTGAAAAAACATAGAAACAAGCAAAGTTGTAATCAGAAGCCAACACAGGTTTGCCAAAAACAAATCATGCCAAACAAATCTTACTTCATTCTTTGACAAAGTGCCTAAATTAGAGGACCAATGAAATGGTGGGATTCAAATAATTTAACAATTGGTTCTCTGCCCTAATGACCAGCTGGGTAGGCATGGCTCGGTGGTCATGTGACCGTGTGGGTGTGGCCCACTCAACATTATTCACGTCGATGGGTGCTTTGTCTTAGCTGTTACAATGTAATAAGGGTTAACGAGAGAGGCAGTTTCTGTAAGCAGGGCAATAAAGATTAGGCTAGAAACAACACCAGAATGTTTACTTCCTGCCTTCCTTACAGGATTAGCCATGTAAAATGGGAAAAAAAACAAAAGGAGATTTCTTCCAACAACCGGTTCTCCGAACTGCTTAGAAAGTTAACAACTGGTTCTCCCAAATAGGTGCAAACTGGCTGAATCCCACCACTGAGTGAAATGCAGTGGACATAGTTTACTTGGATTTCAGTAAGGCATTTGACAAAGTACACAACAACCTGCTTCTTGGTTAGTATCACCACCATACGGATTTGTAATTGTAATTGACTGACAAACGACAGTCAACATGTAGTCATTATGAAATTCAATGAAGAGAAAAGTAAAGTTATATACTTAGGCAAAAAAAAACCCCAAAAACAAATGCACAGATATAGAGTAGGGAGTACCTGGCTCAATAGTAAGAACTTCAAGAGGGATGGTGGAGTCCTAGTGGACAATCACTTAAATATGAGCCAGCAGCATGCAGCAGCAGCCAAAAAAGAGGAATAGAATCAAGATCACATGAATTATTAGTACCTCTTTATAAAGCCTTAGTAAGATCATACTTAGAATACTAAATCCATGTTTGGTCACCACATTATAAAAAAGATGTTGAGACTCTGGAAAGAGTGCAAAAAAAGCAACCAAGTTTATTAGGGGGCTGGAGGCTAAATCAGGAAGAACAGTTGCAGGAATTGGATATGTTTGGTCTAGTGAAAAGAAAGACTAGAGGTGACATCATAGCAGTTCCAATATTTGGGGGACTGTCACAAAGAAGAGAGAGTCAACATATTTTCCAAAGCACTAGAAGGCAAGAGAAGAAACGATGGATGGTAACTAATTAAGGAGAGAAGCAACTTAGAACTAAGGAGAAATTTTCTAACAGTGAGAACAATTAACCAGTGGAACAGCTTGCCTTCAAAGGTTGTGGGTGCTCCATCACTGGAGCTTTTAAGAAGATATGGGACAGCCACTTGTCTATAAGGGTGGCCTATTGTTATTCTGATGCCATCCCTAGCACCCCATGTCTTCGAGAATGGTGCAATTGCCCTCATGACCCAGCACCCCTTAAGATCTGTCACATTTTTCATGTTTACATTAAGGCAATGTTCTTTTTGTATTGACAGATTCCTGTGGCATAGCCGAAGCTGCCCTGGGTAACCCAAGGCATTTGTTTTTGAAAGAACTTCAGAAAATGCTCTTCTATGACCTTTGCAGCCTCCAAAAATTGTGTGAATTCTTGCCTGATTCTCAGACGCTTCAGAGTATGCAAGAGGTTAGCCCTCTAGTGTGACTTCCAGAGATTGTGCAATATCACATCACATTCTTGTGAAACCTCAACAACCTCTGAAAATCAAGCAAGAGTGGGCATGTTTTTGAGAACAAGTGTTGTCAGGTGTTGGTGAATGCTGGCAGGCCACTCAAATGTCATGGTGTGTCTTTGACATGTATGAATAATCTAATGACTAGAAGGCAAAAAGTCCAAAAGCAGCAGAACTATAAGGTTCATTGTTAAAGGAACAATTCCAGAAAGTTGAAGGAGGAGGAAATATGAAAAGAATTATCAGCCATTTGAAAAATATGACTGGCATATTGATCGGAATGTAGGTTGACTGCGTAATCAAGACATGAATATTATTACTATGGAATCACTGGTGCTCTCCAAACTTAGTTATTTTCTTTACCAAAATAGATAACATCATAATTAGCAATATTCTCTTCCATTATTAAACTACTGTAAGCACTTTTTGATAAATTATTGACCATTTTAACAATCAATTGTTTGGAGGGAGGGAGGGAGGGAGGGAGGGAGGGAGGAAGGAAGGAAGGAAGGAAGGAAGGAAGGAAGGAAGGAAGGAAGGATACCTCATATGTGTAATTTGGACAGGAAACAAGTGTAAAAATCCATGTGAAAGGATTGAGTGTTGGACTTGGAAAAGATACTTTATTTCCTGTTGGAAAAAAGAAAAAGGAAAATATTGAGTTCATGAATTAGAAGAGATTTATTTATTTCATTGTATGCATATCTACTTTCATTTACAGAAAAAATATTTTCATCATAAGTTTATTTTGTATTCATGTATTTATGTTATAAATGTAATTCAATTCCAACTGCTCTTTAACTATTGTGATTTCCCATAGCTTGGATGGACATTCAAAAGATTCTCCTACATTTTATAAGTTTATACAGGATTCCAGGAAAGAAACTATATTCATTCAAAGTATTTAAGTTTAGCGCTGTCAGAGTAGAATGTGCGTTATGAATGTGTACTTATTTAAAGTAACAATATTACCATAAGATGATGAGAAAAAAAATCTCCTACACATAGACTGGAAAAATCAAATACAGGTATAGAGTATGTGGCACCTTGCTCAACAGTAGTTACTGTGAGAAAGATCTAGGTATCTTAGTGGACCACCATTTAAGTATGAGCCAGCATTAAGAGTCTTACTAATGTATTTATGGTGTAGTAACAGAAAAACAAACTCCAAAGGGAGGTCTTTGGAGGTCTATTTAGTCGAACCCCTTGCTCAAGGAGGAGAACCCTATACCATTTCAGAGAAATGGCTGTCCAGTCTCTTCTTAAAAGCCTCCAATGATGGAGTACCCACAACTTCTGAAGGCAAGCTGGTTGATTGTTCTCACTGTTGGGAAATTTCTCCTTAGTTCTAGGTTGTTTCTCTCTTTGATTAGTTTCCATCCATTTTTCTTGTCCTGCTTTCTAGTGCTTTGAAAATAGGTTGACTTCCTCTTCCTGTGACAGTCCCTCAAATGTTGGAACACTGCTATCATGTCATTCCTAGTCCTTCTTTTTACAAGACTAGACATATCCGATTCCTGCAACCATATTTCCATACTATATACCTAAAATATTATTATATATATGTATATACACACACACAAATACATATATATATATATTTCTAAATTTATATGTATATAAATAGTATTTAAATGTAAATAGTATATATAGTATAGTATTTATAGTAAATACAGTATAGTTGCAGATTTCCCAAATGTTGGGTTCTTTAAATGTACAGTATTGGACTGAAATTCCTATCATAACAACAAGGCACAAAATAGATAGTACTATGCAAGGAAGGCTGCTCTAGAATGTCCAAAACTTTTCAATCTAGGAGGCCACAGTGATTTTATTATTATTCTTCTTAGAATCATAGGGCTGGAGGTCCTATGTAGTCCAATCCCCTGCCCATGTCAGGAGGGTTTATAGCATTCAGGCCAAATGGTCGTCCAATCTTTTATTGAAAACCTCCAATAATGATGTATCGTCAACTTCAAGAGTCAAGCCATTGGTTAATTTTTCTCACTACCAGGGAACTTTTCCTTAGTTTCAGGTTGGATCTCCATTTACAAGTTTCTATCCATTGCTTCTTGTTCTGATTTCAGATGAAGACTTTCTTGCATAGTACCATCTAGTTTGTGCCTTGTTAGTAATAGTAATAGCAATAGCAATAGCAATAGCACTTATTTATATACCTCTTTACAGTGCTTTACAGCCCTGTCTAAGTGGTTTACAGAGTCAGCATAATGCCCCCAACAATTTGGGTCCTCATTTTACTCACCTCAGAAGGATGGAAGGCTGAGTCAACCCTAATGCTGGGAATACATTTAAAGAGCATAACATTTGGGAAATCTGCAACTATACTTTACTATAAATAATATACTGTATATACATTAATACTATAAGATTCTTAATGTTTCAGTAAGTCAATGGAGTCAACTGTTCTGATAAAATAAAGTTTAGCATTATGTGGATACTTTTTTGATTGTGACTATGTTCAGTTTAGTAAAGTGGTTAAAGTATTGGCCTAGAAATCAGCAAACTGAGTTTTTGACCTGCCTTAGGCATGAAAACTGAGAGGGGGACTATGACCAGTCACTCACTCTCAGCCCAAACCACCTAAAAATGTTATTGCTATGTGGAAAATAGGAGGAAGAAGCATTATGTTTGCCACCTTGAATTATTTATAAAAATAATAAAGGTGAATTAAAGAAATAAATAAGCCAATGCACACCATATTTTAGACTGCTTTTCCAAGATTCTTCAAAGAATAACGAATTAATTTTGTCCATCTTCAACATTTCAGAAGTATGATTATATGCCATCAAGTTGGTGCTGACTTTTAATAACCACATACATTTTCTTCATCATTCAGAAATGCAAATAATATGTATTTATAATAATATTCAATCAGCATTTTCAGAACACAGGCATTCTATAATCAGTCTTTGTATGGAGGCTTAACTTTCTGAGTGATAAGGCTTGACTTTTGTTCCAAAATTTTCAAACTATCTTCACCATATAATTAATAAACAGGCTTTTAGATAGATTCAAGAAGATCAGGAATTACAAGAGAACATTTTCAAGATCAGGAAGTACAAGAGAACTACAAGAGAACATTTTCAATTAGTAGGCCTCCTGCCAACATTAAGAGAAGACGCTAGAGAACCAGAAAGAAACACTGTCTTTGACCAATTCTCTGTTTGCATAAGGTAATTTACAATACTCAAACTATTTCTCAAACATCAAGAATAATGCTATGAAAAATATTAAAAGTTAGGAACTGAAAAATAACTACAAACCTGACTGGTTTTGATGAACCAAAGCCGCGTTGATAAAATGATTTCCAGCTTCACATACCTGCAAAATATTTCAAATGTATTCAATTTTTTGTACAGTTGGACACTATAATATTGTAACCTGTTCAGAGGTGGTTGCACCAGGTTCTGACCAGTTCTGGAGAACTGGTAGCAGAAATTTTGAGTAGTTCGGAGAACCGGTAGTAAAAATTCTGACTGGCCCCGCCCCTATCTATTCTCTGCCTCCCAAGTCCCAGTTGATCGGAAGGAAATGGGGATTTTGCAGTAACCTTCCCCTGGAGTGGGGTGGGAATGGAGATTTTACAGTATCCTTCCCTTGCCACGCCCACAAAGCCATGCCACGCCCAAAAGCCACACTCACAGAACCGGTAGTAAAAAAATTTGAAACCCACCACCGAACCTGTTGATATATTATCTGGAGAGCCTAGTAAATTCAGGTTAGGGCAGGGAAGCCCTATTTATATTCTCAAACTGTTCAAGAATATGGCTGTCAAGAATATAAACAAAAATAAATATGTTCTTTACAAAATATAACAATTTTCCTACAGTAACAACATGAACTGTGTCCTCTAGGCTTTCTTTACTAGTGATTTATGGAGTACTCACTGCTGTTTTTATTAAATATTATGCTTCTAATATATAGCTATCAATAGCTAGTGTGCTGGCCCCAGAGTTAAGTAGCATTTAGCATTAAATACATTGAGGTTCCCAGCTTAAATGAATAAAAATTCCAACCAAAAATGTGTTAGACTATCAATTACAACACTTGTAAGGCTGTACATTTTCTTGTTTAAAAAGTGGGGTAGGGAGAAGGTAAGATGGACTAAACATGAGAAAATAAGCTAATGTTCCAAATGGAAGGCAGTGATATCTTGGCCTTTGATAAAATCCTATTAAGGATGGCCGCACAGTGATTTCAAAACAAGAGTCTCATTTGGAACCATCCCTGACTTATGCAGTTGGTTCTCATGTTGTGACTTATAAAGATAAATACATGTAATTAGCTAAGCATTGCTTGCTTTCTGCTGCATAGCTTGCAATCACCTTGAATTTTCCTGACTTAGCAAATTAAAACTTTTTAACCTTAAAACGTTGCAGTTTATGAATAAGCTCTTTGTATGTAGTATACCTTTTTTCTTGGTTTAAAATTCTAACATGACCAACTACTATAGTTTTGATACCAACATTAGAATGGCAGCTTTTAAGTTTCAATTCGGAAAAAAATTCAGATAATATAAAACATAGGGCCTTCAAAGGAACCTTTAAAAAAATCCTCCACATGTGTCATTCCCCTAAAGACATTTACCGTATTTTTCGGAATATAAGGCGCACCTATCTTTTTGGGTTTTTTTTTTAAAGTTTTTAAAAAATTTTAGACAAACACATATACAAACATACAATGTATTTTCTTTGAACAGAGTATTTGGCTGGTTCACAAATTTAAACAGTGTTTAGTCATTTCAATTAAATTTACAGTTTCTATATTTCCTTTTTGCCATATTTATTCCTCATCTATTTTTTTTTAAAACCCAATATTACCCTTCATCCTCATCTCTAATCTTAATCAAATCAAATTTAGGGGGGAAAAGGTGCGTCTTATACTCCAAAAAATATGGTATTAGATATTTTCCACACTTATATTTATTCTCCAGCTGCTTGCCTCTACTTACCAGAAATCCAAAGGTAGCAAAAGAAACTTGCTTGTTTCCAAATGCTAGAAAGTATATAAAACCATACATTAGTCTTAGATGATTGTAGATACTAGAGAAACATTTTAGTATCTACAATAATATATAATTGATATATAATTCACAGGATTTTGTCTGTTTGGAAACTTAATTCTTTGATATTACTGTGATTTGTTCATTGATATGTACTCAAAAACAAATGCTTAATTCACAATATTTAACTCAATATATTTCTACGTATTTAACCCAACAAAAGGAAACAAAAAAACTGATCTATATTACATACATAATTATTATTTTGCTACAGATTTCCTACAGTTTATTGGATTAGTCCATTTCAGACATACTATTTTGGAATAAACCAATTAAGCTATTAAATATCTTTTTTTAAAAAACAAATTTTATTGGGTTTTTTTTTCTCCTCTCCCACCTTCACCCATATTTTTCTTTTTTTTTGTTTGAACAGAGTGTTGATCGTTTCTTATCTTATACAATTAGTCAAATTCAAATATATTTTATTCAATTACATTTTTTGATTTTGTCAATATCGTCTTCCCTCCTTTCCTTTTTTTTTTGAATATATCTCAGTATTTCTATACTTGCATACATAAACACCTTCTTCATTTATCCCTAAATTCTAACTTTACTATTTGTGCATATTTATCCTCTTTTATTCTTAAACAATTCATTCTTTTTCTTAATATATTTATATTTGTTTGTTCAGAGCTGCCTTCCTTCCACTTCATCTTTTTTTATTATACAGCAATCTTTCTCCTCAAACCTAACCTCTCCCTCTTCTCCTTCCCCACCTTTCTTTCCCCACCTTCTTCTCTTTTCTACTTCCCCTTCCCTTCTCCTTCTCCTCCTCTCTTCCCCCGTCTTACCTTCTCTCCTACTCTGCTTTCCCTTCCCTTCCTTCCTTCCTACTCTTCCATCCCTCTCTCTCCTTCCTCCTCCCTTCCAATTCCTTCATCTCTCTCTATTGCTGAATTCATTTTCAATTTAATGTTTTCCATTGTGGAATTCAGGCAACCCTGATCCCTTATCTTTTTCATTATTAACAATATATTTCATCTTGTTCTCTTTTTTCCTTCAAATCTATTAAATATCTGATGGGAAGCCCAGACCCCACCCCAGGATGGACCACAGACTGGATCAGTTCAGAGAGATCAACTATGTTTCTCCATCTGTAATTATGTTATAATATTTATGGCCTCTACATCAAAACATTATGCAGTAGTATTGCCCCACATAACAGGAAAAATTATATTGCTTTCCCACATTATAATATTAGCAATATTAGCATTAGCAATATTAGACAGAGACGAAGTATGGGATGGAGTTCCTCTGCTAGCAAATGTTTATAAAAATAAGTATTTTCACTGTAAAAGTTATTTTTTTTATAAAAAATGCCAATGCAAAAGTGAATCACTTTCAGTCATGAGAAAATGCCAAAAGAATGCTATCTAGATCTATTACTTAAGCACATCCCTCTGTTCTACTTACATGGAGGAGTATACTGGGGGTGGTTGATGTAGTAAGCAAACCAAGAAGTAAATCCCCAGTAAAAAGCACAGCCCTATAATGGAAAATACAGGTAATTATAATATAGATTTTGATATAGAATATACAACTATTTTGATGCTATTTTTTTTTTACAAACAAATATCAGAACAAATATCAAACTAGAAAGTATCAAATAGCTTTTATTTGAAAATAATGTATTGGAAATATTTTAATGTAATGAGGTAAAGAAAAAAATTATACAGGGGAGGGAGGGGTTCAAGTTTATATATAAGTGTTATATTAAGGGTTTTTTATGAGTATGAGTATATTATAGGGAAGTCTGGGGGGAGGGGAGGGTTAGGGAGGGTTAGGGAGGTTGGGAAGTCTGGGGGGGGAGGCGGGGGGGGAAAGGGGTGAAAATGTAATTGTAAAACTTTTGCAATAAAAAAAAAAAGAGCACAAATACCTTTCATGACTCTAAAAGAAGTACTAGGTTGAAATTGTTCTACAGAGAGTTTCCTTGTATGATGAATAACACTCTTTCTTTTAACTATCATATCAGAAAGAACATCACAGAAACAGAATAAACAGAATACAGATAGTTTCTGATCTTTTACATTTTTTTTTACCCAAAGGACTGTTGCATCTTTATGAGTGGACACTAAAAACTATTGAAGAGGTCCATTTTCTGTTCAAAAGTATATATATCCCAAATTAAACTTCGTGGGAGTTGGTAATCTTATTTGGTAAGATTGCTATTAAGTAAAGATCTCAGAGATATGTTATCTCTCTGAGGCAATCAAATAATATGGATATTATGATATCTCATATTCCTCCAAAGGAGGCACTACATTTAATACACTATTATTGCTTCCTGCACTAAATGCAGTGCCCATCATACTATGCCCCCCCCCAACAGTGGTAGCAATTGAATCTTTTTATTTTTCCAGAGAGGCACATATTCTAGCAGCATTGAAGATATATCCAGCTAAGGTTAATGCACAATTACTCTTTGGTGCTCAGTTGGGACCTTACTCCTCTTTCATTCCGTTGCAAAGGTTGCAATCCAAATTCCTAAGAGCCATATTTCAGGTAGTGCACTGCATCTCAAATACAGTACTAAGGAGGGAGAAACAGGTGCACGGATTTACATTTGTGTACATTGGTTAAAGCTACCCGTTTTCCTTACTGGGTTCTCTCCTTATAGAAGACAATTTCAAATCAATATAGTTGAGGACCATCTCACAAAAACTTCAGTATTTTGATCTCTCCAGGGAAGTGCTTTTTTTTTTTACTACATTTTTTTTTATTAAAAAGTTTTATCAAATATTACAACTATTTTTCCCCATCCCTCCTCCCCCCCTTCCCTCCTCCACCCACCCCCCACCCCCCATCCCCTCTCTCCCTCCAACCCACCTCCCCCCACCCGGGACTTCCCAGAGCAAATACAGGGTATAACATTTAACAAACATAAACTAAAATATGCTAACTTTCTGTAGGCTCTTAATTCCCTCTTGCTTTCTAACTCCCCTTTCAACTAACAAAACATAATTCAAAAAGAAAAAGTTGATTTCATTCATAAGCTATTTGAAGCTTTTTAGTCCAATATTTGTTTTGAATATAGTCAATCCATCTTCTCCATTCCAATATATATCTTTCATTTGAGTGATCCTTCAAATACGCTGAAATTTTGGCCATCTCTGCTAAGTTCACTACTTTTAGTATCCATTCTTTTTTTTAATTTTTTTTATTTAAAAAGTTTTACAAATACATTTTCTCCCCAATTTCCCCCCCAAGCCCTCCCTAACCCTCCCCTCCCCCCAGGACTTCCTCAGAATGAAATCCAAATCAAAACCACATTTTATGAAACTTGAACCCCTCCACCCCCTGTGTACTGTTTATATCTTCATAGAATTTAATTAATCTATCCCTGCATAATACATTCAGCTAAAAGCTATCTGATATTTCCTAGTTTGATATTTATTCTGCACAAAGTCTATCCACTTCTTCCACTCCCATACATAAATCTCTTGAGTCCGATCTTTTAAATATGCTGAGATCTTCGCCATATCTGCAAAACTGGCCATCTTCAAAGTCCATTCTTCAATAGTGGGCATAATATCATTTTTCCAATATTGACCTATCAATAATCTTGCTGCTGTCACCATATACAATATCAGCTTTGTTTCACCCAATGTAAAACCCTTAACTATACCCAATAAAAACAATTGTGGAGAAAACTGAAGTTTTTTCTTCAAAACATTTTGCATAACCCACCAAATTTTTATCCAAAAAGCCTTCACTTTCTTGCAGGTCCACCATATATGATAATATGTGGCATTTAAGCAATCACATCTCCAACATTTTGGTTGAACATTAGGATACATACACGACAGTTTCTTAGGATCTAAATGCCACCTATAAAACATTTTATAAAAATTTTCCCTCAAATTCTGCGACTGTAAATTTAACATTCTGGACCCATATTTTTTCCCATGTTTCCAACATCACTGGTTCTGCAAAATTTTGCAGGGAAGTGCTTTTAATGATGGGGTATGAGTATGCCCTTAGTGCACTTAAACAATGTATTAAAGATCTGGAAATCTAATAAGATTGGGCTGCTTTTCCCAAGAATGTTTATTTGAGCAATCAAACTAGCCGTTTAAAAGCAGCAAGATATTTATATCAAATAACCATCCCAAAATCCAAAGGCATTAACCTTAACACTTTGCAACGTACTTCCCACAGCAAGACCGATACAAAAAAATATATATGACTTGAGACTGTGCCCTGAGGACAAAGGGTCACTGAAATTGTAGCTCATGTTCTACTATAATGTATCTTCTATAAGAACTCATACACTCAATCTTATCTAATAAAATATCTGGGAAAATTGACCTTTTTCATGTGCAACTACTGTTATCAGATCAGTGTGAAGTAATTTCTCTGAATATAGCCAAATTCTGCTATGCTGTGCATAAAATTAGGCAAACTTTAACTGCACACTGTTAATCCTCCACCAATCATAGTATATTATTCTGACTTTTATTTTTTTACTATTATTGTTGTTGTTGTTGTTGTTGTTATTCTTTTATTGACTCAGTCAACTGAACATTTAGAAATATATCATAAGTACCATTGATTGGTGCTAATGGTTGATACAGGTTGCTGACAGAGTCCTAGGTATCAACCAAGTATCTTCTTAAAATATACGATGTTCCAAGTAGCACAGTTTTTTGCAGTTCTGCTGGTGTTATTGCGGGAAGCTGCAATTTCTTGATATGTTTTGTAAAATTCTTGGACATGGTACCATGCTCCCCTATTCTTCTTGCAGGTACAACCTGTTGACATCACTTCGTGGATGTATTGATTCAAGTTCAGTGGGGCTTTTTGCATACCGTTTTAAATCATCCATGTATAGTAGATGGTTTATCTTGCCATGTTGGCTTGAGATTTGGTAGCCCAGTTTTGTGTTTTGTAGGATTATTGTCAGTGAAATTAATGCGATATTGAACAGTAGTGGCGAAAGTGAGTCCCCTTGGAAGATTCCTCAACTGATGTTGACTTCACCAATGTTCTCCCCATTTGCTGTTAGAACTATTTTCCATTTTTGTGTATTTGCTTTCAGAAATATACAAATATTTTTGCTGATTCCAAATTTTTTCAGACAGGAGTTAATCCAGCTGTGGTGCGGTGAGTCAAATGTCTTCTTGTAATCTATCCGCGCCATATTTAAATTTGTTCTTGTTCGTTTTCCATTTTTTAAGTACCATTTTGTCAATGAATAGCTGATCTTTTGTTCCTCTTGATTTTTTTGTAATATCCTTTTTGTTCTACTGGATACAAACAGTTTTCCATCTGATGATTGAATACTGAATTTACCTGTACTTTTGTCAAAAGTTTGAATGTTGTTGGCAGACAAGTGATTGGGCGATAGTTGCTTAGTTCTGTGCCCTTTATCAAGTATGTTCAGCCAGCTGTTAAGCATTCTTCGCTTGTTGCATTTTGAAGCATTTCATCAAATTAGTGGCCATGCTGTGATGGAGGCTGGTCAGGTGTTTTAACTAGTATCCATGCAGTTCGTCCAGGCCAGGTGCACTTCAGTTCTTGACCTTCTTTAATTGTTGTGCAACCATATCAGTTATTATAATATTTTCCATTTTGTTTCATGTTGTTTGCTTTTGAGAATCTTTGATCCAGGAGGCAGTTTTATTGTGTTCCACTGGGTTTCCCCACAGTTGTTCAAAAAGTTCAAAGTTTTTTCTTTACATGGGTGAATATCAGTATGAACTTGACTTTCAACAAGTGATCAGTAAAAGAGGTGTTGGTTTCTTCTAAACATTTTCACGATATTGTTTTATTCGTCCTTTGTATCTTTCAATTTTCTTTTCTGTTGCTATTACACACTGTTTTAGTTCTTCCATAACTTCTGTTATTGTTTTTTCCTCCAGGTTGTATTTTTTGTGTAAACTATTTTTCAGCTTTTTAGTCTTCAGTTTTCCTTCTTTCAAGTATTTCAAATTGCTGACATCTCCTCGTAGTTTTTTTATTTTATTTTGAAGTCGAATTTTCCACTTTGATGTTCCAGTGGGTTTCTTTTCTGGCATTTTATAATTGTGCAGTTATAATGGCAGCTGTGCTATACATTAGTTGGTTCGTTTCATATAGTATGCTGGATGGGATGGAAGTTAAAATGTTTTTCACGGCAGTTAGTAAATCTTTCACTCGTTTGCTTTGCACATTATTATTATTATTAGTAGTAGTAGTAATGGTAGTAGTAGTAGTAGTAGTAGTAGTAGTAGTAGTAAAATAATGCTTTTATTTGCTGACCGTAAAAAAAAATGATGATGGCAGTATTTCTCTATATCCCCATAGAGCCACTGAAAACTTTTGATAGGGGGTCCCTGTCTTCACTGGCTTCATGCCTAGGTCTTGTGCAACAAAAATATTTATTTCCCAAATTTCATGTTAATCTAGATTTTTCTTCCTTATCTTTCAAAGGAAATAGGAAATCTGTACCAAAATTCCTAAGGATCAAAGCTTACAGATCATTATTTTTCATGTGAAAGCAGTATTCTATTTTTAGGATATTATAGGATTTTATATTATGGTATGGTATGGTATGGTATGGTATGGTATGGTATGGTATGGTATGGTATGGTATGGTATGGTGTGGTATGGTGTGGTATGGTGTGGTACGGTATAGTATAAATTGGAAACATGCAGAAGAAGCCTTCAACCGGCAGTAGATAGACAATGGCTAAAATGATGATAATGATATATTAGAATGAGTTTGATGTTTGAAACGTTTGAAATTTTACTATAAGAATCTATTGTTGTGACAAAATATTTAACACAATAGAAGTATGGTTGAAAAGGCTCTAATACAGGAGTCCTCAAACTTTTTAAACAGGGGGCCAATTCACAGTCCCTCAGACTGTTGGAGGGGCTGGACTCGCTGGGTGGGCATGGCTAAGTGGTCATGTGATTGGGTGGGCGTGGCTAGGCGGTCATGTGACTGGGTGGGTATGGCCAAGTTAACACACCACTTTTTGCCTTTCTTCTTCCTAAGCTCCTGTTTAAATTGTTTTTAAAGATTTATAATTTAAAGCAGTACTTTACAAGCCCAGAGCTGCTTTTCAAGGTTGCACTACCCTCCTCCCCTATTCAAACACCGCCCCTAGTTCATATGGCTGTGAAAAAGACTTTTAATTTAAAGCAGTACTTTACAAGCACAGAGCTGCCTTTCAATGCTGCACTGGTGAGATCACCCCTCTGCTGGCCCTCCGCTGGCCTTCCTGCTGATTCATTGGAAGATAAGATCCATGGTGAGGGCCGGGGCTTAATCACACCACTCAGCAGGCTGGATACTTTGCATTGGTGGGCCGTATGTGGCCCGCGGGCCATAGTTTGAGGATGCCTGCTCTAATATGTTGATATGATATTATTGAGGCAAACAAGTCCCCCCCCCCCCCAATTAGAGTTGCTCAGATGCAATTGCAGTTGGCTGAGTCAGTTTACTATGCATAAGTCAGAAAAATATCAGGAAGATTGTTTTTTTTTCTTCTCTGTCTTTATATTGTTTCCAAGTCTGAGCTAAAGGTCACTGTAATATAGTGATATCACAGAAGTGAAATACAATGGATATCAGGAAGAACAGTTGGGGAATAAACAATGCATAGGAGTAAAATTAAAATATTTTAGAGAACATTAAGGAGATAAGTCTCTGGACTTCTCCTGGATATGTATTTTAGCCATCCAGTTCATTTGGCCTACATTCTTGTATCTTATATCATCAGGCTCTTATCACTTCATCACCTACTCTACTCAAGTAGGACAAAAGTGCTCACATTGAGGTGATGATAAGGAAAAGGAATATTTTATCTTTACCAAAACTGTCTCCAACACCTTCCTTGGGGAAATAGAAACTATATAAAACCTGCCAGGAATTACTGATAGCAAAATGTTTTTAGAAAGGGTTTTTAAAATTAATAATATTGATGATATTTAGCAAATGAAAAGAACTATGATTTTTCATCAGCTACCAACATATAGCTATTACTGAGGAACTGAGCTGAGCTGTTAGGGATAACTCTGGCCTCACCTCCATTGTTCCCCCAGAACTTAACACTGGTGACGAAGGTAGGATAAATAGAAAGGAGGCAGTAAAGAGCTGATTACTGCAAGATGACTGACTCAGAGCTGAATTACCGGATCTGATTTATAGTTGCTGCCACAGATGCCTAAACCCAAATTGCCTGGGGCTCATACCGGTCCCTTGTAAAATGGCTGCATTACTATCCTTTGCTCCATACAACTCAGCCTCTGAGACATGGGATTCCTACCTTGCTCCTTTCAACTGCTTCCTTGAAGCAAATGACTTTGCTAAGATCACTGACAACAGGAAGAAGGTATTTTTCCTAAACTTCTGTGGCCCAGAGATCTTTGAGATGGCCAGGGCTCTCCTCGGTCTATTGGCTGTTCAGTCTGTGCCATGGGACATGCTGCAGAGCAAGCTACGGAGTCATTATGCCCAAACCTTCGCGAATTGCACATTGGCATGTCTTTCATAATCGGAATCAGGCTGAAGGTGAATCTATCAACAAATACGTTGCCACCCTTCGGAAGGCAGCCCTCTATTGTGAGTTTAGGGACCTAGATGATGCTCTCTTGGACAGAGTGGTTTGCAGTGTGAGGGACACCAAACTACAGCGGGGCCTCCTTGCAAAAACAGATCTCACCCTGCAGATGGCACTCAACAAGGCACAGGCAGCCAAAATGTCCAATCAGTCAACGGCTGAGATTCAAAAATCAAACAGCCCACTAGCATCGCTGAAACCAGTCACTGTACACCATGAAGATGCTAGCCTTCCAACATTTTCAAAACTTTAAAATATTTTTTTAAATGTTAAATATTCTAAAAGTTTATCTAAAAATTAAACATTTCAAGCATTTTCATCTTCCAAAAATAAAAAAATATTTTTTAATAATGTCAAAAATTATAATTCTTAAATGTTAGTCTTTTGATTCCTCTTGTTGCTAACTTCAAATGCAAATGAGGTTGCCCTCTAAATATAGTTTGCAATGCATGTATAAAAGAATAACAGTTGAATAAAAGATTGAAAGAAAAAAATAAAATCTCAGATGAAAAGAAAAAATGAAATATGAATCAGTAATTAGTGTTAAAGTTTATTTAAAAAATAGTAGTTTGTAGTAATAGATAAATAAATAGAGGAATGAATGAATGAATGAATGAGATTCTTTTCTTTAAAAATGTTGCAGTCTTTATGGTTTGCATTCTAAAAGGAAATAGGATAGGATGGGGTGGGTGGGGTGGGATGGGATGGGATGGGATGGGATAGGATAGGATAGGATAGGATAGGACAGGACTAGACAGGACAGGATAGGACATGACAGGAAGGACAGGACAGGACAGGACAGGACAGGACAGAATAGAATACTAATGATTGCAGAGAAATAGAAACACCAAGGAGCCTTAGTGGTGCAGTGGACTAAAGTGCTGTTAAGTAGCACTTAGCTGCCAGCTGCTGCAATTACTGTGAGTTCAAATCTCACCAGGCTCAAGGTTGACTCAGCCTTCCATCCTTCCGAGGTAGGTAAAATGAGGACCCAGATTGTGAGGGCAATAAGCTGACTTTGTATAAAAAAGAACACCACTTGGGGGTGGGGTGTCAAAAGCCCTATTAAAACAAACAACCAAACAAACAAACAAAGAAACAAACAAACTGAGTGTCCTATTGCCAGTTAAGTTTTGTTAAGCATTTGTTCTTAATGCCTGAACCTATAGTATTATTGCTCTTCAGTAATCTTCATGGATTGTTCTGGTCAGAATTATTAAAAACAAAGCAAGTCTTTTGAATGCTGAGCTATGGTAAAGAAAATCTGGATACATATGTTTTTATGTTTGTGTGTGTATGTGCATATATATATATATATATATATATATATATATATATATATATATATATATCGCTAATCTTTTCATGGAAGAATTCGAATCCAATGCCTTAGAAAAAACTGTTAACAAACCAAAATTATGGCTCAGATACGTTGATGACACCTTTGTGATCTGGCCACATGGAAGAGATAAATTGGAAAACTTCTTAGTACATTTGAACAGCCTCCATCCCAAAATAAAGTTCACCATGGAGATAGAATCAGAAAACCAGTTACCTTTCCTCGATGTATTAATTTATAAAAAATCTGATGGCACCTTAGGACATACCATCTATCAAAAGAAGACACATACGAACCGCTATCTCAACGCCAAATCACACCACCATCCAGCACAAATAAACTCTGTTGCCAAAACATTAACCACAAGAACTAAACGTCTGGCTGATGAAGCACATTTACAAACTGAATTATATACACTAACTAATGTACTGACATCAAATGGGTTCTGTAGAAATAAAGTCATCAATATGATCAAACATACAACACCAAGACAGAATAAAAAACAACAAGAGGAACAAAACAATGGGAAAGCCATCTTGCCCTATATAAGGGGAACAACAGATAAAATTAGCAAAGTACTACAAAAACACAACATCAAAACCATATTTTGCACAGATAGAAAGATATCGTCCATTCTGAGAAACCCCAAAGACAAAATAGAATTAGAAGATCAAGGCATATATGAAATCCCATGTGCTTCCTGCCCATCAACATACATTGGACAGACCAACAGAAGAATGAGTGTGCGCATCGAGGAACACAAAAACTCAATACAAAAGCAAGAACACACATCATCATTAGTTCAACATATAAATACAACAGGACACAACATTAATTTTAATAAAACAAAAACAGTTGCAAAAATAGAACATCTCAATGGCAGGATAATCAGAGAAGCAATAGAAATGGAAAAAAGACCATATTGCATGAATAAACGGGATGACACTTCACGTCTGCCTACTATTTGGAAACCTGCTCTCATAGATAGACGAATCTTGACACCATATGTGGAACATGGACCAAACATTGCACAAAAAAATCCCAACCAAATCATATTCAAACCAGCCACAAAGATAAAGCCCTGCCACCTAGTGGAGAAAAACCGACCATACACCCGAAGCCAAGCCAATAAACACATACTGGGACTCCCAACCAATCAGAATGAAAAGGTGGAGCCATCCCAGAATACCAGCACCAGATTTGAAATTCCAACGTCAGTTAGTGCAAAATGACTACTGGCATAAGCCTGATGATGGCAGATGGGATTCTGCCGAAACGTCGCTTCTACCCTTTTAGGGATATATCCACAATTACACGGGAAGAAACCCGAAATATTAACTATACACACATACATACCCGTGAAAACTTACATAAACATATATATATATATATATATATATATATATATATATATATATATATATATATATACACACACACACACACACACACACACACACACACACACACACACACATGTGTGTGTGTGTGTGTGTGTGTGTGTATTATATATATATATATTGACCTTTACAGGGAGGAGTCATAAAATATGGGTGTGGCTGGCCGATGAAGTCCAAAAAGACAGAAATAGTGCTATCCCAGTCTCCCATAAGTCTCAGAACAAACAACACAAAATGTCTGACAAGCCTGAAAGTGATGATTTGAGATATCATCCCACTATGGCCATTTAACAACTTGATCTACATAGGAAAAAACCCTGACTACAAAAGTATTATACATTTGAACCTATGAATTTCTGCCTGTCTGCCTATCCGTTTAGACATCCATGATTTTATATATATAAAGCACAAATACAGTACTCCTCAACTTACGACCACAATTGAGGACAAGTTTTCTGTTATTAAGTGAGATATTTGTTAAGTGAATTTTGGGACATTTTATGACCTTTCTTGCCTCAGTTGTTAAGTGAATCACTGCAGTTGATAAGTTAGTAACCCAGTTGTTAAGTGAATCTGGCTTCCCCACTGCTTGTCAAAAGGATGTAAAAGAGGATCTTGTGATCCCTGGACATAGCAAAAGTCATAAATATGAACCAGTTACCAAACATCTAAATTTTGTTCACATGATCATGAGGATGCTGGAAAGGTTATAACTGTGAAAAATGATCATGTCACTTTTTTCAGTGCCGTTGTAACTTTGAACAGTCACTAAATGAACTGTTGTAAGTCAAGGACTACCCATACACTGCTTGCATTTAAGTTCTCAGGGTAATTTGCTGACTTCCACCTACCATTCTCTCTTAGTCTAACCTAAGTTGGAGGGGTTGTTGTGATGAGAATATAATGCACCATATGAATAACTTCGAAAGCAGGACAGAAATAC